>NW_027411622.1:0-92296 GCF_049639745.1 Rhodnius prolixus
CTGAAATATGGTGAATGGCCGCCACAAACGAATGGAAAAAAGACATTTTCAAAAAACTCAAAAAATAAAAAGTGGCCAGACCAAATTGACATGCAAACATTTCGCAAATAATGCGGTACAAACGATGAAACTTGGGGAACCGCCAGCACAAACGGGGCCAAAGAGAATGGCAAAATGAAATGTTCAAAAATTTTATAGGCAAGCGAAATCTCGTGTCAAACTTCCGTCAAGTCGATATGGACACTTTAAATCCTTAATAACTTTTTCAATTTTTGAGCTAAATGGCTGAAATATGGTGAATGGCAGGCACAAACGAATGGTAAAAGACGTTTTCAGGAAACTCAAATAATAGAAAGTGGCCAGACTAATTTGCATGCAAATTTCACGTTTAATAATGCGGCACAAACCATGAAACTTGGTGAATCGCCGGAACAAACGAGGCCAAGGAAAATGGCAAGAGGAAATGTTCGAAAATCCTATAGAGAAACGAAATCGCGTGTGAAACTTCCGACAAGTTGGTATGGCCACATTTAATACATAAGAACGTTTTCAATTTTTGAGCTAACTGGCTGAATTTTGGTGAATGGCCGGCACTACCGCGAAGCAAACGAATGGAAAATGACATTTTCAAAAAATTCAAAAAATAAAACGTAGCCAGACCAACTTTACATACAAATATCTCGCCCAATTATGCGTTACAAACGATTAAACTTAATGAATCTACTGCACAAACGATGCCAAAGAAAATAGGAAAAAGAAATTTTGAAAAATCTGAAAGACAAACAAAATCGCTTACCAAACTTCCGTCAAATTTATATGGCCACTTTAAATACTTAATATCATTTTCAATTTTTCACCTAAATGGCTGAAATATGGTGAATGGCCGGCACCAACGAATGGAAAAAGATATTTTCAAAAAACTCAAAAAATAAAAAGTGGCCACACCAAGTTGATTGAGAATATCTCGCCTAATAATGAAATACGGACGATGAAACTTGATGAATCGTTAGCACAAAAGAGGCCAAAAGGAATGGTTATAAAAAATTTAGAAAAATCATGTAAACAAGCGAAATCTCGTGTCAAACTTCCGTCAAGTTGGTATGGCCACTTTAAATACTTAATATCATTTTCAATTTTTGAGCTAAATGGCTGAAATATGGTGAATGGCCGGCACCAACGAATGGAAAAAGACATTTTCAAAAAACTCAAAAATAAAAAGTAGCCAGACCAAGTTGATTGCGAATATCTCGCGTAATAATGAAATACAAACGATGAAACTTGATGAATCGCTGGCACAAATGAGGCCAAAAGGAATGGTAACAACAAATTTAGAAAAATCATATAAACAAGCGAAATCTCGTGTCAAAGTTCCGTCATATTGGTATGGCCACTTTAAATACTTAATATCATTTTCAATTTTTGAGCTAAATGGCTGAAATATGGTGAATAGCCGGCACAAACGAATGGTAAAAAGAGGTTTACAAGAAACTCAAAAAATAAAAAGTGGCCAGACCAAGTTGATTGCGAATATCTCGCGTAATAATGAAATACAAATGATGAAACTTGATGAATCGCTGGCACAAATGAGACCAAAAGGAATGGTAACAAGAAATTTAGAAAAATCATATAAACAAGCGAAATTACGTGTCAAACTTCTGTCAAGTTCGTAGGGCCACTTTAAATACTTAATATCTTTTTCAATTTTTGAGCTAAATGGCTGAAATATGGTGAATGGCCGGCAGAAACGAATGGTAAAAAACGTTTTCATGAAACTCAAAGAATAAAAAGTGGCCAGACCAATTTGACCTGCAAATATCTCGCCTAAAGATGCGGCTCAAAGCGAAATCGCGTCTGAAACTTCTGACAAGTTGGTATGGCCACATTTAATACATAAGAACTTTTTCAATTTTTTAGCTAAATAGCTGAAATTTGGTGATTAGCTGGCACAAAGGAATGGCCAAAAGAAATATCCAAAAAACTAAAAAATTAAAAAGTGGCCAGACAAATTCGACAAGCGAATATCTCGCTTAATAATGCGGTACAAACGATGAAACTTGGTGAACCGCCGGTACAAACAAGGCCACAGAGAATGGCAAAAAAAATGTTGACAAATCTTATAGACAACCGAAATCGCGTGTCAAACTTCCGTTAAGTTGGTATGGCCACTTTAAATCCTTAATAACTTTTTCAATTTTTGAGCAAAATGGCTGAAATATGGTGAATGGCCGCCACAAACGAATGGAAAAAAGAAATTTTCAAAAAACTCAAAAAATAAAAAGTAGCCAGACCAAATTGACATGCAAACATTTCGCAAATAATGCGGTACAAATGATAAAACTTGGGGAACCGCCGGCACAAACGGGGCCAAAGAGAATGGCAAAATGAAATGTTCAAAAATTTTATAGGCAAGCGAAATCTCGTGTCAAACTTCCGTCAAGTCGATATGGACACTTTAAATCGTTAACAACTTTTTCAATTTTTGAGCTAAATGGCTGAAATATGGTGAATGGCAGGCACAAACGAATGGTAAAAAACGTTTTCAGGAAACTCAAATAATAGAAAGTGGCCAGACTAATTTGCATGCAAATTTCTCGCCTAATAATGCGGCACAAACCATGAAACTTGGTGAATCGCCGGAACAAACGAGGCCAAGGAGAATGGCAAAAGGAAATGTTCGAAAATCCTATAGAGAAACGAAATCGCGTGTGAAACTTCCGACAAGTTGGTATGGCGACATTTAATACATAAGAACGTTTTCAATTTTTGAGCTAACTGGCTGAATTTTGGTGAATGGGCGGCACTACCATGAAGCAAACGAATGGAAAATGATATTTTCAAAAAATTCAAAAAATAAAACGTAGCCAGACCAACTTTACATACAAATATCTCGCCCAATTATGCGGTACAAACGATTAAACTTAATGAATCTACTGCACAAACGATGCCAAAGAAAATAGGAAAAAGAAATTTTGAATAATCTGAAAGACAAACAAAATCGCTTACCAAACTTCCGTCAAATTGGTATGACCACTTTAAATACTTAATATCATTTTCAATTTTTCACCTAAATGGCTGAAATATGGTGAATGGCCGGCACCAACGAATGGAAAAAGATATTTTCAAAAAACTCAAAAAATAAAAAGTGGCCACACCAAGTTGATTGAGAATATCTCGCCTAATAATGAAATACGAACGATGAAACTTGATGAATCGTTAGCACAAAAGAGGCCAAAAGGAATGGTTATAAAAAATTTAGAAAAATCATATAAACAAACGAAATCTCGTGTCAAACTTCCGTCAAGTTGGTATGGCCACTTTAAATACTTAATATCATTTTCAATTTTTGAGCTAAATGGCTGAAATATGGTGAATGGCCGGCACCAACGAATGGAAAAAGACATTTTCAAAAAACTCAAAAAATAAAAAGTGGCCAGACCAAGTTGATTGCGAATATCTCGCGTAATAATGAAATACAAACGATGAAACTTGATGAATCGTTAGCACAAAAGAGGCCAAAAGGAATGGTTATAAAAAATTTAGAAAAATCATATAAACAAGCGAAATCTAGTGTCAAACTTCCGTCAAGTTGGTATGGCCACTTTAAATACTTAATATCATTTTCAATTTTTGAGCTAAATGGCTGAAATATGGTGAATGGCCGCCACAAACGAATGGAAAAAGACATTTTCAAAAAACTCAAAAAATAAAAAGTAGCCAGACCAAATTGACATGCAAACATTTCGCAAATAATGCGGTACAAATGATAAAACTTGGGGAACCGCCGGCACAAACGGGGCCAAAGAGAATGGCAAAATGAAATGTTCAAAAATTTTATAGGCAAGCGAAATCTCGTGTCAAACTTCCGTCAAGTCGATATGGACACTTTAAATCGTTAACAACTTTTTCAATTTTTGAGCTAAATGGCTGAAATATGGTGAATGGCAGGCACAAACGAATGGTAAAAAACATTTTCAGGAAACTCAAATAATAGAAAGTGGCCAGACTAATTTGCATGCAAATTTCTCGCCTAATAATGCGGCACAAACCATGAAACTTGGTGAATCGCCAGAACAAACGAGGCCAAGGAGAATGGCAAAAGGAAATGTTCGAAAATCCTATAGAGAAACGAAATCGCGTGTGAAACTTCCGACAAGTTGGTATGGCGACATTTAATACATAAGAACGTTTTCAATTTTTGAGCTAACTGGCTGAATTTTGGTGAATGGGCGGCACTACCATGAAGCAAACGAATGGAAAATGATATTTTCAAAAAATTCAAAAAATAAAACGTAGCCAGACCAACTTTACATACAAATATCTCGCCCAATTATGCGGTACAAACGATTAAACTTAATGAATCTACTGCACAAACGATGCCAAAGAAAATAGGAAAAAGAAATTTTGAATAATCTGAAAGACAAACAAAATCGCTTACCAAACTTCCGTCAAATTGGTATGACCACTTTAAATACTTAATATCATTTTCAATTTTTCACCTAAATGGCTGAAATATGGTGAATGGCCGGCACCAACGAATGGAAAAAGATATTTTCAAAAAACTCAAAAAATAAAAAGTGGCCACACCAAGTTGATTGAGAATATCTCGCCTAATAATGAAATACGAACGATGAAACTTGATGAATCGTTAGCACAAAAGAGGCCAAAAGGAATGGTTATAAAAAATTTAGAAAAATCATATAAACAAACGAAATCTCGTGTCAAACTTCCGTCAAGTTGGTATGGCCACTTTAAATACTTAATATCATTTTCAATTTTTGAGCTAAATGGCTGAAATATGGTGAATGGCCGGCACCAACGAATGGAAAAAGACATTTTCAAAAAACTCAAAAAATAAAAAGTGGCCAGACCAAGTTGATTGCGAATATCTCGCGTAATAATGAAATACAAACGATGAAACTTGATGAATCGTTAGCACAAAAGAGGCCAAAAGGAATGGTTATAAAAAATTTAGAAAAATCATATAAACAAGCGAAATCTAGTGTCAAACTTCCGTCAAGTTGGTATGGCCACTTTAAATACTTAATATCATTTTCAATTTTTGAGCTAAATGGCTGAAATATGGTGAATGGCCGGTACCAACGAATGGAAAAAGACATTTTCAAAAAACTCAAAAATAAAAAGTGGCCAGACCAAGTTGATTGCGAATATCTCGCGTAATAATGAAATACAAACGATGAAACTTGATGAATCGCTGGCACAAATGAGGCCAAAAGGAATGGTAACAAGAAATTTAGAAAAATCATATAAACAAGCGAAATCTCGTGTCAAACTTCCGTCATATTGGTATGGCCACTTTAAATACTTAATATCATTTTCAATTTTTGAGCTAAATGGCTGAAATATGGTGAATAGCCGGCACAAACGAATGGTAAAAAGACATTTTCAAAAAACTCAAAAATAAAAAGTGGCCAGACCAAGTTGATTGCGAATATCTCGCGTAATAATGAAATACAAACGATGAAACTTGATGAATCGCTGGCACAAATGAGGCCAAAAGGAATGGTAACAAGAAATTTAGAAAAATCATATAAACAAGCGAAATCTCGTGTCAAACTTCCGTCATATTGGTATGGCCACTTTAAATACTTAATATCATTTTCAATTTTTGAGCTAAATGGCTGAAATATGGTGAATAGCCGGCACAAACGAATGGTAAAAAGACGTTTTCAAGAAACTCAAAAAATAAAAAGTGGCCAGACCAAGTTGATTGCGAATATCTCGCGTAATAATGAAATACAAACGATGAAACTTGATGAATCGCTGGCACAAATGAGACCAAAAGGAATGGTAACAAGAAATTTAGAAAAATCATATAAACAAGCGAAATTTCGTGTCAAACTTCTGTCAAGTTCGTAGGGCCACTTTAAATACTTAATATCTTTTTCAATTTTTGAGCTAAATGGCTGAAATATAGTGAATGGCCGGCAGAAACGAATGGTAAAAGACGTTTTCAAGAAACTCAAAGAATAAAAAGTGGCCAGACCAATTTGACCTGCAAATATCTCGCCTAAAGATGCGGCTCAAACGATGAAACTTGGTGAATCGCCGGCACAAACGAGGCCAAAGAGAATAGCAAAATGAAATTTCCAAAAATTGTATAGACAAGCGAAATCGCGTCTGAAACTTCTGACAAGTTGGTATGGCCACATTTAATAGATAAGAACTTTTTCAATTTTTTAGCTAAATTGCTGAAATTTGGTGATTAGCTGGCACAAAGAAATGGACAAAAGAAATATCCAAAAAACTAAAAAAATAAAAAGTGGCCAGACCAATTCGACAAGCGAATATCTCGCTTAATAATGCGGTACAATCGATGAAACTTTGGTGAACCGCCGGTACAAACAAGGCCAGAAAGAATGGCAAAAAAAATGTTGACAAATCTTATAGACAACCGAAATCGCGTGTCAAACTTCAGTCAAGTTGGTATGGCCACATTAAATCCTTAATAACTTTTTCAATTTTTGAGCAAAATGGCTGAAATATGGTGAATGGCCGCCACAAACGAATGGAAAAAAGACATTTTCAAAAAACTCAAAAAATAGAAAGTGGCCAGACTAATTTGCATGCAAATTTCTCGCCTAATAATGCGGCACAAACCATGAAACTTGGTGAATCACCGGAACAAACGAGGCCAAGGAGAATGGCAAAAGGAAATGTTCGAAAATCCTATAGAGAAACGAAATCGCGTGTGAAACTTCCGACAAGTTGGTATGGCCACATTTAATACATAAGAACGTTTTCAATTTTTGAGCTAACTGGCTGAATTTTGGTGAATGGCCGGCACTACCGCGAAGCAAACGAATGGAAAATGACATTTTCAAAAAATTCAAAAAATAAAACGTAGGCAGACCAACTTTACATACAAATATCTCGCCCAATTATGCGTTACAAACGATTAAACTTAATGAATCTACTGCACAAACGATGACAAAGAAAATAGGAAAAAGAAATTTTGAAAAATCTGAAAGACAAAAAAATCGCTTACCAAACTTCCGTCAAATTGGTATGGCCACTTTAAATACTTAATATCATTTTCAATTTTTCACCTAAATGGCTGAAATATGGTGAATGGCCGGCACCAACGAATGGAAAAAGATATTTTCAAAAAACTCAAAAAATAAAAAGTGGCCAGACAAAGTTGATTGCGAATATCTCGCGTAATAATGAAATACAAACGATGAAACTTGATGAATCGCTGGCACAAATGAGACCAAAAGGAATGGTAACAAGAAATTTAGAAAAATCATATAAACAAGCGAAATTTCGTGTCAAACTTCTGTCAAGTTCGTAGGGCCACTTTAAATACTTAATATCTTTTTCAATTTTTGAGCTAAATGGCTGAAATATAGTGAATGCCGGCAGAAACGAATGTAAAAGACGTTTTCAAGAAACTCAAAGAATAAAAAGTGGCCAGACCAATTTGACCTGCAAATATCTCGCCTAAAGATGCGGCTCAAACGATGAAACTTGGTGAATCGCCGGCACAAACGAGGCCAAAGAGAATAGCAAAATGAAATGTTCAAAAATTGTATAGACAAGCGAAATCGCGTCTGAAACTTCTGACAAGTTGGTATGGCCACATTTAATAGATAAGAACTTTTTCAATTTTTTAGCTAAATAGCTGAAATTCGGTGATTAGCTGGCACAAGGAAATGGCCAAAAGAAATATCCAAAAAACTAAAAAAATAAAAAGTGGCCAGACCAATTCGACAAGCGAATATCTCGCTTAATAATGCGGTACAATCGATGAAACTTGGTGAACCGCCGGTACAAACAAGGCCAGAGAGAATGGCAAAAAAAATGTTGACAAATCTTATAGACAACCGAAATCGCGTGTCAAACTTCCGTCAAGTTGGTATGGCCACTTTAAATCCTTAATAACTTTTTCAATTTTTGAGCAAAATAGCTGAAATATGGTGAATGGCCGCCACAAACGAATGGTAAAAGACGTTTTCAGGAAACTCAAATAATAGAAAGTGGCCAGACTAATTTGCATGCAAATTTCTAATAATGCGGCACAAACCATGAAACTTGGGGAACCGCCGGCACAAACGAGGCCAAGGAGAATGGCAAAATCAAAAGTTCAAAAATCGTATATACAAGCGAAATTGCGTGTCAAACTACCGACAAGTTGGTATTGCCACATTTAATCCATAATAACTTTTTCAATTTTTGAGCTAAATAGCTGAAACTTGGTGAAAAGCTGGCACAAAGGAATGGCTAAAAGAAATTTTCATAATACTCAAAAAAAAAAGTTGCCAGACCATGTTCATTGCGAATATCTCGCCTAATAATGCAATACAACCTTTGAAACTTGGTGAATCGCTGGCACAAATGAGGCCAAAGGAAATGGTACAAAGAAATTTAGAAAAATCTAATAGACAAGCGAAATCTCGTGTCCAACTTTTGTCAAGTTGATGTGGACACTTTAAATCCTTAATAACTTTTTCAATTTTTGAGCTAAATGGCTGAAATATGGTGAATGGCCGGCACAAACGAATGGACAAAGACGTTTTCAAAAAACTGAAAAAATAAAAAGTGGCCAGACGAAGTTGAATGTGAAAATCTCGCCTAATAATGCAATATAAACGATTAAACTTGGTAAATCGCCGGAACAAACTCTGGCAGTTAATTCCGTTAGTTGACGTAGAGCAGCTCAGTTGGTATTTCAGTAACAGATTTTCTTTAATATCTTCTTTAATATTGCAGCACAAACGATGAAACATGGTGAATCGCTGGCTCAAACGAGGCCAGAGAGAATAGCTAAATGAAATGTTCAAAAATCCTGTAGACAAGCGAAATCGCGTGTCAAACTTCCGTCAAGTTGGTATGGCCTTTTTAAATCCTTAATATGTTTTTCAATTTTTGAGCTAAATGGCTGAAATATGGTGAATAGCCGGCACAAACGAATGGTGAAAGGCGTTTTCAAGAAACTCAAAGAATAAAAAGTGGCTAGATTAATTTGACATGCAAATATCTCGCCCAATAATGTTGCACAAACGATGAAACTTGGTGAATTGCGGAACAAACGAGGCGAAAGGGAATGGCAAAAAGAAATGTTCAAAAATCCTATAGACAAGAGAAATCGCGCGTCAAACTCACGAAAATTTGGTATGGCCTCATTTAATACATAAGAACTTTTTCAATTTTTGAACTAAATGGCTGAATTTTGGTGAATGGCCGCCACTACCGCGGAGCAAACGAATGGAGAAAGACATTTTCAAAAAATTCAACAAATAAAACGTAGCCAGACCAACTTTACATGTAAATATCTCGCCCAATAATGCGGTGCAGACGACGAAATTTGGTGAATCTACGGCAAAAACGAGGCCAAATAAAATAGCAGCTAAATAGCTGAAATTTGGTGATTAGCTGGCACAAGGAAATGGCCAAAAGAAATATCCAAAAAACTAAAAAAATAAAAAGTGGCCAGACCAATTCGACAAGTGAATATCTCGCTTAATAATGCGGTACAATCGATGAAACTTGGTGAATTGCGGAACAAACGAGGCGAAAGGGAATGGCAAAAAGAAATGTTCAAAAATCCTATAGACAAGAGAAATCGCGCGTCAAACTCACGAAAATTTGGTATGGCCTCATTTAATACATAAGAACTTTTTCAATTTTTGAACTAAATGGCTGAATTTTGGTGAATGGCCGCCACTACCGCGGAGCAAACGAATGGAGAAAGACATTTTCAAAAAATTCAACAAATAAAACGTAGCCAGACCAACTTTACATGTAAATATCTCGCCAAATAATGCGGTGCAGACGACGAAATTTGGTGAATCTACGGCAAAAACGAGGCCAAATAAAATAGGAGCTAAATAGCTGAAATTTGGTGATTAGCTGGCACAAGGAAATGGCCAAAAGAAATATCCAAAAAACTAAAAAAATAAAAAGTGGCCAGACCAATTCGACATGCGAATATCTCGCTTAATAATGCGGTACAATCGATGAAACTTGGTGAACCGCCGGTACAAACAAGGCCAGAGAGAATGGCAAAAAAAATGTTGACAAATCTTATAGACAACCGAGATCGCGTGTCAAACTTCCGTCAAGTTGGTATGGCCACTTTAAATCCTTAATAACTTTTTCAATTTTTGAGCAAAATGGCTGAAATATGGTGAATGGCCGCCACAAACGAATGGAAAAAAGACATTTTCAAAAAACTCAAAAAATCAAAAGTGGCCAGACCAAATTGACATGCAAACATTTCGCAAATAATACGGTACAAACGATGAAACTAGGAGAATCGCCGGCACAAACGGGGCCAGAGAGAATTACCAAAAGAAATGTTGAAAAATCTTATAGGCAAGCGAAATCTCGTGTCAAACTTCCGTCAAGTTGATATGGACACTTTAAATCCTTAATATCTTTTTCAATTTTTGACTTAAATGGCTGAAATATGGTGAATGGCCGGCACAAACGAATGGTAAAGATATTTTTAAGATACTCGAAAAATAAAAAGTGGCCAGACCAAATTGAAATGCAAATATCTCGCCAAAAAATGCGTTACAAACGATTAAACTTAATGAATCTACTGCACAAACGATGCCAAAGAAAATAGGAAAAAGAAATTTTGAAAAATCTGAAAGACAAACAAAATCGCTTACCAAACTTCCGTCAAATTGGTATGGCCACTTTAAATACTTAATATCATTTTCAATTTTTCACCTAAATGGCTGAAATATGGTGAATGGCCGGCACCAACGAATGGAAAAAGATATTTTCAAAAAACTCAAAAAATAAAAAGTGGCCACACCAAGTTGATTGAGAATATCTCGCCTAATAATGAAATACAAACGATGAAACTTGATGAATCGTTAGCACAAAAGAGGCCAAAAGGAATGGTTATAAAAAATTTAGAAAAATCATATAAACAAGCGAAATCTCGTGTCAAACTTCCGTCAAGTTGGTATGGCCACTTTAAATACTTAATATCATTTTGAATTTTTGAGCTAAATGGCTGAAATATGGTGAATGGCCGGCACCAACGAATGGAAAAAGATATTTTCAAAAAACTCAAAAAATAAAAAGTGGCCACACCAAGTTGATTGAGAATATCTCGCCTAATAATGAAATACAAACGATGAAACTTGATGAATCGTTAGCACAAATGAGGCCAAAAGGAATGGTAACAAGAAATTTAGAAAAATCATATAAACAAGCGAAATCTCGTGTCAAAAAATGCGGCACATTCTTTTTTTTTTTTTTTTTTTTTTTTTTTTTTTTTTTTTTTTTTTTTTTTTTTTTTTTTTTTTTTGAAAATGTCTTTTTCCATTCGTTGGTGCCGAGGCCAAATAAAATAGGAATTTTTTTTTTTAAAAATCTGAAAAGCAAGCAAAATCGCTTGTCAAACTTCCGTCAAGTTGGTATGGCCACTTTAAATCCTTAATAACTTTTTCAATTTTTGAGCTAAATGGCTGAAATATGGTGAATGGCCGGCAGAAACGAATGATAAAAGACGTTTTCAAAAAACTCAAAGAATAAAAAGTGGCCAGACCAATTTGACATGCAAATATCTCGCCTAATAATGCGGCACAAACGATGAAACTTGGTGAATCACCGGCACAGACGAGGCCAAAGAGAATAGCAAAATGAAATGTTCAAAAATTTTATACACAAGCGAAATCGCGTTTCAAACTACCGACAAGTTGGTATGGTCACATTTAATCCATAATAACTTTTTCAATTTTTGAGCTAAATGGCTGAAATATGGTGAATAGCCGGCACAAACGAATGGTAAAAAGACGTTTTCAAGAAACTCAAAGAATAAAAAGTGTTCAGACCAATTTTATATGCAAATATCTCGCCTAATAATGCGGCCCAAACGAAAAAGTGGCCACACCAAGTTGATTGAGAATATCTCGCCTAATAATGAAATACAAACGATGAAACTTGATGAATCGTTAGCACAAAAGAGGCCAAAAGGAATGGTTATAAAAAATTTAGAAAAATCATATAAACAAGCGAAATCTAGTGTCAAACTTCCGTCAAGTTGGTATGGCCACTTTAAATACTTAATATCATTTTCAATTTTTGAGCTAAATGGCTGAAATATGGTGAATGGCCGGTACCAACGAATGGAAAAAGACATTTTCAAAAAACTCAAAAATAAAAAGTGGCCAGACCAAGTTGATTGCGAATATCTCGCGTAATAATGAAATACAAACGATGAAACTTGATGAATCGCTGGCACAAATGAGGCCAAAAGGAATGGTAACAAGAAATTTAGAAAAATCATATAAACAAGCGAAATTTCGTGTCAAACTTCTGTCAAGTTCGTAGGGCCACTTTAAATACTTAATATCTTTTTCAATTTTTGAGCTAAATGGCTGAAATATAGTGAATGCCGGCAGAAACGAATGTAAAAGACGTTTTCAAGAAACTCAAAGAATAAAAAGTGGCCAGACCAATTTGACCTGCAAATATCTCGCCTAAAGATGCGGCTCAAACGATGAAACTTGGTGAATCGCCGGCACAAACGAGGCCAAAGAGAATAGCAAAATGAAATGTTCAAAAATTGTATAGACAAGCGAAATCGCGTCTGAAACTTCTGACAAGTTGGTATGGCCACATTTAATAGATAAGAACTTTTTCAATTTTTTAGCTAAATAGCTGAAATTTGGTGATTAGCTGGCACAAGGAAATGGCCAAAAGAAATATCCAAAAAACTAAAAAAATAAAAAGTGGCCAGACCAATTCGACAAGCGAATATCTCGCTTAATAATGCGGTACAATCGATGAAACTTGGTGAACCGCCGGTACAAACAAGGCTAGAGAGAATGGCAAAAAAAATGTTGACAAATCTTATAGACAACCGAAATCGCGTGTCAAACTTCCGTCAAGTTGGTATGGCCACTTTAAATCCTTAATAACTTTTTCAATTTTTGAGCAAAATGGCTGAAATATGGTGAATGGCCGCCACAAACGAATGGAAAAAAGACATTTTCAAAAAACTCAAAAAATAATAAGTGGCCAGACCAAATTGACATGCAAACATTTCGCAAATAATGCGGTACAAACGATGAAACTTGGGGAACCGCCGGCACAAACGGGGCCAAAGAGAATGGCAAAATGAAATGTTCAAAAATTTTATAGGCAAGCGAAATCTCGTGTCAAACTTCCGTCAAGTCGATATGGACACTTTAAATCCTTAATAACTTTTTCAATTTTTGAGCTAAATGGCTGAAATATGGTGAATGGCCGGCACAAACGAATGGACAAAGACGTTTTCAAAAAACTGAAAAAATAAAAAGTGGCCAGACGAAGTTGAATGTGAAAATCTCGCCTAATAATGCAATATAAACGATTAAACTTGGTAAATCGCCGGAACAAACTCTGGCAGTTAATTCCGTTAGTTGACGTAGAGCAGCTCAGTTGGTATTTCAGTAACAGATTTTCTTTAATATCTTCTTTAATATTGCAGCACAAACGATGAAACATGGTGAATCGCTGGCTCAAACGAGGCCAGAGAGAATAGCTAAATGAAATGTTCAAAAATCCTGTAGACAAGCGAAATCGCGTGTCAAACTTCCGTCAAGTTGGTATGGCCTTTTTAAATCCTTAATATGTTTTTCAATTTTTGAGCTAAATGGCTGAAATATGGTGAATAGCCGGCACAAACGAATGGTGAAAGGCGTTTTAAGAAACTCAAAGAATAAAAAGTGGCTAGATTAATTTGACATGCAAATATCTCGCCCAATAATGTTGCACAAACGATGAAACTTGGGGAACCGCCGGCACAAACGGGGCCAAAGAGAATGGCAAAATGAAATGTTCAAAAATTTTATAGGCAAGCGAAATCTCGTGTCAAACTTCCGTCAAGTCGATATGGACACTTTAAATCCTTAATAACTTTTTCAATTTTTGAGCTAAATGGCTGAAATATGGTGAATGGCAGGCACAAACGAATGGTAAAAGACGTTTTCAGGAAACTCAAATAATAGAAAGTGGCCAGACTAATTTGCATGCGAATATCTCGCCTAATAATGCGGTACAAACGATGAATTACAGGCACAAACGAGGTAACAAAAAATGGCAAACAGAAATTTTAAATATTATGAAAGACAAGCGTAATCGCATGTCCAATTTCCGTCAAGTTGGTATGGCCACTTTAAATCCTTAATAGCTTTATCAATTTTTGAGCTAAATGGTTGAAATATAGTGAATGGCCGGCAAAAACGAAGCTCAAACGAACGATAAAAAGTAATTTTGAATAAACTAAAAATAAAAAGTAGCCACACCAAATTGACATACGAATACCGCGCGTTTTAATGCGGCGTAAACGATGAAACATGGTGAATCACCGGCTCAAACGAGGCCAAAGAGATTGGCAAAAAGTCATTTTGAAAAAAATTAAAAAATGAAAAGTGGCCAGACCAACTTGACATGCAAATATCTCGCCCAATAATGCGGCACAAACGATGAAACTTGGTGAATCGCCGGCACAAACGAAGCCCAAATGAAAGGTTAAACGAAATTTTGTAAAAACTCAAAAATTAAAAGTAGCTATACCAAACTGTCATGCGAATATCGCGCGTAATAAAGCGATTTAATCCATGTAGCTTCGCGAATCACTGGCACAAACGAGGCCAAAGAGAATGGTAAAAAGATATTTTGAAAAAACTCAAAAATAAGAAGAGGCCAGACCAAGTTGACATGGGAATAACCCGCGTAATAAAGCGGCACAAACGATGAAACTTGTTGAATCGCCGCAACAAATGAAGCTGAAACGAACGGTAAGACGAAATTTTGAAAAACTCAAAAAATAAAAAGGCTAAACCAAGTTGACATGGGAATATCGCGCGTTATAATGCGACACAAACGAAGTAACTTCCCGAATCACCGGCACAAACGAGGCCAAAGAGATTGGTAAAAAAAAAATTTTGAGAAATCTTATAAACAAGAGAAATCGGTGTCAAACTACCGTCAAGTTTGTATGGCCAGTTTAAATTCTTAATAACATTTTCAATTTTTGAGATAAATGGCTGAAATTTTGTGAATTGCCGGCACAAAATAATGGCAAAAAGAAATTTTTAAAATATGAAAAAATAAAAAGTGGCCAGACAAACTGGACAAGCGAATATCTCGCCTAATAAAAATAAAAAGTGGACAGACCAACTAAACATGCAAATATCTCGCCTAATAATGCGGCACAAACGATGAAACTTGCTGAATCGCCGGCACAAACGAAGCACAAGCGAACGGTAAAACGAAATTATGGAAAAACTCAAAAATTAAAAATAGCTACACCAATTTGACATGCGAATATCGCGCGTAATAATGCGTAATCCATGTAGCTTGGCGAATAACCGGCACAAACGAGGCTATTGAGAATGGCAAAAAGAAATTTTGAAAAAGCTCAAAAATAAAAAGTGGTCATTCCAACTTGACATGCGAATATCTCGCTTATTAAAGACCACAAACGATGAAACTTCCGAATCACCGGCACAAACGAAGCCAAAGAGATTGGTAAAAAGAAATTTTGAGAAATCTTATGGACAAGCGAAATCGCGTGTCAAACTTCCGTCAAGTTTGTATGGCCAGTATAAATTCTTAATAACTTTTTCAATTTTTGAGCTAAATCACTGAAATTTTGTGAATGGCTGGCTAAAAGGCGGCACAAACGAAGTGCAAAAAGAAATTTTCAAAAAACTCAAAAAATAAAAAGTGGCCAGACAAAATCGACATGCGTATATCTCGCCTAATAATGCGGTTCAAACGATGAAACTTGGTGAATCGCTGGCACCAATGAGGCCAAAGGGAATGGTAAAAAGAAATTTAGAAAAATCTTCAAGACAAGCGAAATCGCGTGTCCAACTTCCATCAAATTGGTATAGATACATTAAATCCATAATAACTGTTACAATTTTTGAGCTAAATTGCTTAATTTTAGTGAATGGCCGGAACAAACGCGGCACCAACGAATGGTAAAATGACATTTTCAAAAAACTCAAAAATAAAGAAGAGGTCACACCAAATTCACATACAAAAATTTTGCCTAATAATGCGGCACAAACGGTGAAATTTGGTGAATCTACTGCACAAACGAGGCAAAAGAAAATGGCAAAATGAAATTTTAAATAATATGAAAGACATGCGAAATCGCATGACCAACTTCCGTCAAGTTCGTACGGCCACACTAAATTCTTAATAACTTTCTCAATTTTTGAGCTAAATGGCTCAAATCTGGTGAATATCTGGAACACACGCTGCACAAACGAATGGTAAAAAGTAATTGTGAATAAACTAAAAATAAATAGTGACCACACCAAATTGACATACGAATACCGCGCGTAATAATGCGTCGTAAACGATGAAACTTGGTGAATCACCGGCACAAACGAGGCCAAAGAGATTGGCTAAAAGTCATTTCGAAAAAATTTAACAAATGAAAAGTGACCATACCAACTTGACATGCGAATATCTCGCGTATTAAAGACCACAAACAATGAAACTTGGTGAATCGCCGGCACAAACGAAGCCTAAACGAACGGTAAAACGAAATTTTGAAAAACTCAAAAAATAAAAAGGCTTTATCAGAGTGACATGCGAAAATCGCGCGTTATAATGCGACACAAACAAAGTATCTTCCCGAATCACCGGCAAAAACGAGGCCAAAGAGATTGGTAAAAAGAAATTTTGAGAAATCTTATAAACAAGAGAAAACGGTGTCAAACTTCCGTCAAGTTTGTAAGGCCAGTTTAAGTTCTTAATAACATTTTCAATTTTTGAGCTAAATGGCTGAAATTTTGTGAATTGCCGGCACAAACTAATAGCAAAAGAAATTTTTAAAAAACTCAAAAAATAAAAAGTGGCCAGACCAACTTGACATGCGAATATCTCGCCTAATAATGCGGTACAAACGATGAAACTTGGTGAATCGCCGGCATAAACGAGGTCAAAGAGAATGGCAAAAGGAAATGTTGAAAAATCCTGTAGACAAGCGAAATCGCGTGTCAAACTTCCGACAAGTTAGTATGGCCACATTTAATCCATTATAACTTTTAAAATTTTTGAGCTAAATGGCTGAAAAATGTTGAATGGACGTCACAATCGCGGCACAAACAAAAGGTATAAAGACATTTTCTAGATATTCAAAAAATAAAAAGTGGACCGACCAACTTGACATGGAAATATCTCGCCCAATAATGAGGAACAAACGACGAAATTTGGTGAATCTTAGGCACCAATGAGGTCAAAGAAAATAGGAAAAAGCAATTTTGATAAATCTGAAAGGCAAGCGAAATCGCGTGTCCAAATTCAGTCAAGTTGGTCTAGCCACTTTTAATTCTTAAATTTTTTTTCAATTTTTGAGCTAAATAGCTAAAATTTGGTGAATGGACGGCACAAACGAATGGAAAAAAGACATTTTCTAAAATCTCAAAAAATAAAAAGTGGCCTGACCAAATTGACATGCAAATATCTCGCCTAACAATGCGACACAAACGATCTAACTTGTCGAATCACAGGTACAAACGAGGCCAAAGAGAATGGCAAAACGATATTTTGAAAAAACTCAAAAATAAAGATTCGCTACATCTACTTGACATGCAAATATCTCCCTGATGATGCGGCACAAAAGATGAAACTTGGCGAATCACCGGCACAAACGAGGACAAAGAATCTGGTAAAAAATATTTCAATAAATTCAAAAAATTAAAAGTTAAATCAATTTTTTTCATATTAACTTGACACGCTAACATCACGCTCGGTATGGCGGCACAAACGAAAAAAAAATTGATATTGAAATAGTTATTTGTAAAGTTTTAGGAAATAGTAAAATACTATTATTTGCTGTAACAGATAAGTATTTATTGCTACATATAAACTCATCAGCCGCTGATGTACTCTGGCAGTTAATTACGTTAGTTGACGTACAGCTGCGCTGTTGGTGTCAGTATGTCAGTAACAGTTTTTGTTTAATAACTTCCTTAATATAACGCCACAAACGATGAAATTTAGCGAATCGCCGTAAAACGAGGCCAAAAAGAATGGCAAAAAGAAATTTTGAAAAAACAGAAAGACAAGCGAAATCGCATGTCCAACATCCGTCAAGTTGGTATGGCCAGATTAAATTCGTAATATCTTTTTCAATTTTTAAGCTAAATGGCTGAAATATGGCGAATGGCCGGCACAAACGAATGATAAAAGACGTTTTCAAAAAACTCAAAGAATAAAAAGTGGCCAGACCAATTTGACATGCAAATATCTCGCCTAATAATGCGGCACAAACGATGAAACTTGGTGAATCACCGGCACAGACGAGGCCAAAGAGAATAGCAAAATGAAATGTTCAAAAATTTTATACACAAGCGAAATCGCGTTTCAAACTACCGACAAGTTGGTATGGTCACATTTAATCCATAATAACTTTTTCAATTTTTGAGCTAAATGGCTGAAATATGGTGAATAGCCGGCACAAACGAATGGTAAAAAGACGTTTTCAAGAAACTCAAAGAATAAAAAGTGTTCAGACCAATTTTATATGCAAATATCTCGCCTAATAATGCGGCCCAAACGAAAAAGTGGCCACACCAAGTTGATTGAGAATATCTCGCCTAATAATGAAATACAAACGATGAAACTTGATGAATCGTTAGCACAAAAGAGGCCAAAAGGAATGGTTATAAAAAATTTAGAAAAATCATATAAACAAGCGAAATCTAGTGTCAAACTTCCGTCAAGTTGGTATGGCCACTTTAAATACTTAATATCATTTTCAATTTTTGAGCTAAATGGCTGAAATATGGTGAATGGCCGGTACCAACGAATGGAAAAAGACATTTTCAAAAAACTCAAAAATAAAAAGTGGCCAGACCAAGTTGATTGCGAATATCTCGCGTAATAATGAAATACAAACGATGAAACTTGATGAATCGCTGGCACAAATGAGGCCAAAAGGAATGGTAACAAGAAATTTAGAAAAATCATATAAACAAGCGAAATTTCGTGTCAAACTTCTGTCAAGTTCGTAGGGCCACTTTAAATACTTAATATCTTTTTCAATTTTTGAGCTAAATGGCTGAAATATAGTGAATGCCGGCAGAAACGAATGTAAAAGACGTTTTCAAGAAACTCAAAGAATAAAAAGTGGCCAGACCAATTTGACCTGCAAATATCTCGCCTAAAGATGCGGCTCAAACGATGAAACTTGGTGAATCGCCGGCACAAACGAGGCCAAAGAGAATAGCAAAATGAAATGTTCAAAAATTGTATAGACAAGCGAAATCGCGTCTGAAACTTCTGACAAGTTGGTATGGCCACATTTAATAGATAAGAACTTTTTCAATTTTTTAGCTAAATAGCTGAAATTTGGTGATTAGCTGGCACAAGGAAATGGCCAAAAGAAATATCCAAAAAACTAAAAAAATAAAAAGTGGCCAGACCAATTCGACAAGCGAATATCTCGCTTAATAATGCGGTACAATCGATGAAACTTGGTGAACCGCCGGTACAAACAAGGCTAGAGAGAATGGCAAAAAAAATGTTGACAAATCTTATAGACAACCGAAATCGCGTGTCAAACTTCCGTCAAGTTGGTATGGCCACTTTAAATCCTTAATAACTTTTTCAATTTTTGAGCAAAATGGCTGAAATATGGTGAATGGCCGCCACAAACGAATGGAAAAAAGACATTTTCAAAAAACTCAAAAAATAATAAGTGGCCAGACCAAATTGACATGCAAACATTTCGCAAATAATGCGGTACAAACGATGAAACTTGGGGAACCGCCGGCACAAACGGGGCCAAAGAGAATGGCAAAATGAAATGTTCAAAAATTTTATAGGCAAGCGAAATCTCGTGTCAAACTTCCGTCAAGTCGATATGGACACTTTAAATCCTTAATAACTTTTTCAATTTTTGAGCTAAATGGCTGAAATATGGTGAATGGCCGGCACAAACGAATGGACAAAGACGTTTTCAAAAAACTGAAAAAATAAAAAGTGGCCAGACGAAGTTGAATGTGAAAATCTCGCCTAATAATGCAATATAAACGATTAAACTTGGTAAATCGCCGGAACAAACTCTGGCAGTTAATTCCGTTAGTTGACGTAGAGCAGCTCAGTTGGTATTTCAGTAACAGATTTTCTTTAATATCTTCTTTAATATTGCAGCACAAACGATGAAACATGGTGAATCGCTGGCTCAAACGAGGCCAGAGAGAATAGCTAAATGAAATGTTCAAAAATCCTGTAGACAAGCGAAATCGCGTGTCAAACTTCCGTCAAGTTGGTATGGCCTTTTTAAATCCTTAATATGTTTTTCAATTTTTGAGCTAAATGGCTGAAATATGGTGAATAGCCGGCACAAACGAATGGTGAAAGGCGTTTTAAGAAACTCAAAGAATAAAAAGTGGCTAGATTAATTTGACATGCAAATATCTCGCCCAATAATGTTGCACAAACGATGAAACTTGGGGAACCGCCGGCACAAACGGGGCCAAAGAGAATGGCAAAATGAAATGTTCAAAAATTTTATAGGCAAGCGAAATCTCGTGTCAAACTTCCGTCAAGTCGATATGGACACTTTAAATCCTTAATAACTTTTTCAATTTTTGAGCTAAATGGCTGAAATATGGTGAATGGCAGGCACAAACGAATGGTAAAAGACGTTTTCAGGAAACTCAAATAATAGAAAGTGGCCAGACTAATTTGCATGCGAATATCTCGCCTAATAATGCGGTACAAACGATGAATTACAGGCACAAACGAGGTAACAAAAAATGGCAAACAGAAATTTTAAATATTATGAAAGACAAGCGTAATCGCATGTCCAATTTCCGTCAAGTTGGTATGGCCACTTTAAATCCTTAATAGCTTTATCAATTTTTGAGCTAAATGGTTGAAATATAGTGAATGGCCGGCAAAAACGAAGCTCAAACGAACGATAAAAAGTAATTTTGAATAAACTAAAAATAAAAAGTAGCCACACCAAATTGACATACGAATACCGCGCGTTTTAATGCGGCGTAAACGATGAAACATGGTGAATCACCGGCTCAAACGAGGCCAAAGAGATTGGCAAAAAGTCATTTTGAAAAAAATTAAAAAATGAAAAGTGGCCAGACCAACTTGACATGCAAATATCTCGCCCAATAATGCGGCACAAACGATGAAACTTGGTGAATCGCCGGCACAAACGAAGCCCAAATGAAAGGTTAAACGAAATTTTGTAAAAACTCAAAAATTAAAAGTAGCTATACCAAACTGTCATGCGAATATCGCGCGTAATAAAGCGATTTAATCCATGTAGCTTCGCGAATCACTGGCACAAACGAGGCCAAAGAGAATGGTAAAAAGATATTTTGAAAAAACTCAAAAATAAGAAGAGGCCAGACCAAGTTGACATGGGAATAACCCGCGTAATAAAGCGGCACAAACGATGAAACTTGTTGAATCGCCGCAACAAATGAAGCTGAAACGAACGGTAAGACGAAATTTTGAAAAACTCAAAAAATAAAAAGGCTAAACCAAGTTGACATGGGAATATCGCGCGTTATAATGCGACACAAACGAAGTAACTTCCCGAATCACCGGCACAAACGAGGCCAAAGAGATTGGTAAAAAAAAAATTTTGAGAAATCTTATAAACAAGAGAAATCGGTGTCAAACTACCGTCAAGTTTGTATGGCCAGTTTAAATTCTTAATAACATTTTCAATTTTTGAGATAAATGGCTGAAATTTTGTGAATTGCCGGCACAAAATAATGGCAAAAAGAAATTTTTAAAATATGAAAAAATAAAAAGTGGCCAGACAAACTGGACAAGCGAATATCTCGCCTAATAAAAATAAAAAGTGGACAGACCAACTAAACATGCAAATATCTCGCCTAATAATGCGGCACAAACGATGAAACTTGCTGAATCGCCGGCACAAACGAAGCACAAGCGAACGGTAAAACGAAATTATGGAAAAACTCAAAAATTAAAAATAGCTACACCAATTTGACATGCGAATATCGCGCGTAATAATGCGTAATCCATGTAGCTTGGCGAATAACCGGCACAAACGAGGCTATTGAGAATGGCAAAAAGAAATTTTGAAAAAGCTCAAAAATAAAAAGTGGTCATTCCAACTTGACATGCGAATATCTCGCTTATTAAAGACCACAAACGATGAAACTTCCGAATCACCGGCACAAACGAAGCCAAAGAGATTGGTAAAAAGAAATTTTGAGAAATCTTATGGACAAGCGAAATCGCGTGTCAAACTTCCGTCAAGTTTGTATGGCCAGTATAAATTCTTAATAACTTTTTCAATTTTTGAGCTAAATCACTGAAATTTTGTGAATGGCTGGCTAAAAGGCGGCACAAACGAAGTGCAAAAAGAAATTTTCAAAAAACTCAAAAAATAAAAAGTGGCCAGACAAAATCGACATGCGTATATCTCGCCTAATAATGCGGTTCAAACGATGAAACTTGGTGAATCGCTGGCACCAATGAGGCCAAAGGGAATGGTAAAAAGAAATTTAGAAAAATCTTCAAGACAAGCGAAATCGCGTGTCCAACTTCCATCAAATTGGTATAGATACATTAAATCCATAATAACTGTTACAATTTTTGAGCTAAATTGCTTAATTTTAGTGAATGGCCGGAACAAACGCGGCACCAACGAATGGTAAAATGACATTTTCAAAAAACTCAAAAATAAAGAAGAGGTCACACCAAATTCACATACAAAAATTTTGCCTAATAATGCGGCACAAACGGTGAAATTTGGTGAATCTACTGCACAAACGAGGCAAAAGAAAATGGCAAAATGAAATTTTAAATAATATGAAAGACATGCGAAATCGCATGACCAACTTCCGTCAAGTTCGTACGGCCACACTAAATTCTTAATAACTTTCTCAATTTTTGAGCTAAATGGCTCAAATCTGGTGAATATCTGGAACACACGCTGCACAAACGAATGGTAAAAAGTAATTGTGAATAAACTAAAAATAAATAGTGACCACACCAAATTGACATACGAATACCGCGCGTAATAATGCGTCGTAAACGATGAAACTTGGTGAATCACCGGCACAAACGAGGCCAAAGAGATTGGCTAAAAGTCATTTCGAAAAAATTTAACAAATGAAAAGTGACCATACCAACTTGACATGCGAATATCTCGCGTATTAAAGACCACAAACAATGAAACTTGGTGAATCGCCGGCACAAACGAAGCCTAAACGAACGGTAAAACGAAATTTTGAAAAACTCAAAAAATAAAAAGGCTTTATCAGAGTGACATGCGAAAATCGCGCGTTATAATGCGACACAAACAAAGTATCTTCCCGAATCACCGGCAAAAACGAGGCCAAAGAGATTGGTAAAAAGAAATTTTGAGAAATCTTATAAACAAGAGAAAACGGTGTCAAACTTCCGTCAAGTTTGTAAGGCCAGTTTAAGTTCTTAATAACATTTTCAATTTTTGAGCTAAATGGCTGAAATTTTGTGAATTGCCGGCACAAACTAATAGCAAAAGAAATTTTTAAAAAACTCAAAAAATAAAAAGTGGCCAGACCAACTTGACATGCGAATATCTCGCCTAATAATGCGGTACAAACGATGAAACTTGGTGAATCGCCGGCATAAACGAGGTCAAAGAGAATGGCAAAAGGAAATGTTGAAAAATCCTGTAGACAAGCGAAATCGCGTGTCAAACTTCCGACAAGTTAGTATGGCCACATTTAATCCATTATAACTTTTAAAATTTTTGAGCTAAATGGCTGAAAAATGTTGAATGGACGTCACAATCGCGGCACAAACAAAAGGTATAAAGACATTTTCTAGATATTCAAAAAATAAAAAGTGGACCGACCAACTTGACATGGAAATATCTCGCCCAATAATGAGGAACAAACGACGAAATTTGGTGAATCTTAGGCACCAATGAGGTCAAAGAAAATAGGAAAAAGCAATTTTGATAAATCTGAAAGGCAAGCGAAATCGCGTGTCCAAATTCAGTCAAGTTGGTCTAGCCACTTTTAATTCTTAAATTTTTTTTCAATTTTTGAGCTAAATAGCTAAAATTTGGTGAATGGACGGCACAAACGAATGGAAAAAAGACATTTTCTAAAATCTCAAAAAATAAAAAGTGGCCTGACCAAATTGACATGCAAATATCTCGCCTAACAATGCGACACAAACGATCTAACTTGTCGAATCACAGGTACAAACGAGGCCAAAGAGAATGGCAAAACGATATTTTGAAAAAACTCAAAAATAAAGATTCGCTACATCTACTTGACATGCAAATATCTCCCTGATGATGCGGCACAAAAGATGAAACTTGGCGAATCACCGGCACAAACGAGGACAAAGAATCTGGTAAAAAATATTTCAATAAATTCAAAAAATTAAAAGTTAAATCAATTTTTTTCATATTAACTTGACACGCTAACATCACGCTCGGTATGGCGGCACAAACGAAAAAAAAATTGATATTGAAATAGTTATTTGTAAAGTTTTAGGAAATAGTAAAATACTATTATTTGCTGTAACAGATAAGTATTTATTGCTACATATAAACTCATCAGCCGCTGATGTACTCTGGCAGTTAATTACGTTAGTTGACGTACAGCTGCGCTGTTGGTGTCAGTATGTCAGTAACAGTTTTTGTTTAATAACTTCCTTAATATAACGCCACAAACGATGAAATTTAGCGAATCGCCGTAAAACGAGGCCAAAAAGAATGGCAAAAAGAAATTTTGAAAAAACAGAAAGACAAGCGAAATCGCATGTCCAACATCCGTCAAGTTGGTATGGCCAGATTAAATTCGTAATATCTTTTTCAATTTTTAAGCTAAATGGCTGAAATATGGCGAATGGCCGGCACAAACGAACGGAAAAAAGACATTTTCAAAAAACTCAAAAAATAAAAAGTGGCCAGACCAAATTGACATGCAAATATCTCGCCTAATAATGCGGTACAAACGATTAAACTTGGTAAATCGCCGGCATAAACGAGGCCAAAGAGAATGGCAAAATCAAATGTTCAAAAATAGTACATACAAGCGAAATCGCGTGTCAAACTTCCGTCAAGTTGGTATGGCCTTTATAAATCCTTAATAACTTTTTCAATTTTTGATCTAAATGGCTGAAATATGGTGAATGGCCGGTAAAAACGAATGGTAAAAGACGTTTTCAAGAATCTCAAAGAATAAAAAGTGGCCAGACTAATTTGACATGCAAATATCTCGCCTAATAATGCGGCACAAACGATGAAACTTTGTGAATCGACGGAACAAACGAGGCCAAAGAGAATGGCAAAAAGAAATTTTCAATAATTCTATTGACAAGCGAAATCACGTGTCAAACTTCCGACAAGTTGGTATGGCCACATTTAATACATAAGAACTTTTTCAATTTTTGAGCTAAATGGCTGAATTTTGGTGAATGGCCGGTAAAAACGAATGGTAAAAGACGTTTTCAAGAAACTCAAAGAATAAAAAGTGGCCAGACTAATTTGACATGCAAATATCTTGCCTAATAACGATGAAACTTGGTGAATCGCCGGACCAAACGAGGCAAAGAAATGGCAAAAAGAAATTTTCAAAAATCCTATTGACAAGCGAAATCACGTGTCAAACTTCCGACAAGTTGGTATGGCCACATTTAATACACTCCGCGGAGGAAACGAATGGAAAAAGACATTTTCAAAAAATGCAAAAAATAAAACGTAGCCAGACCAACTTTACATACAAATATCTCGCCCAATAATGCGGTACGTACAAACGATTAAACTTGGTGAATCTTTTTATTTTTTTAAACCTTTATTTAGATTTTTACCACTGCACAGAAATAAATGCAACAAGTAAAACAGATGGTCGGTAATAGAGTGTGCTGATAGGCTAGGCCAACAAACACACATTGACATGTCTGACATGAACGACGGCCATCCAGCGATAGCAGTCGTAATATGCCATAATAGCTGGAGAATCACGACTGTCTTACTAGATAGCATTTTTAATAGTTTATATCTGTTATTTAACTCAGTTCGTTTTAGTCGAGTATGAGGATTCCAGGTTAGTCGCTTGTCGAGGTGAAGTCCAAGTTAACGTACTTTTGTAACGGTAGGAAGAGCAATATGGTTGAAACATACGGAAGGAAGGGTTTTCCGGTTTAGTGTGAAGACTATATGTTTGGATTTTTGTTGATTTACCTTAATTCTCCACTTTCGTAGCCAGGGTTCTAGGATATTAATATGGGATTGAAGATGGCGAGTTGCCATGACAGGATCATTGTCAGACGATAAAATGGCCGTGTCGTCAGCGAAGGTAAAGGTAGCAGTATTTGGATGCAGTGGAAGGTCAGCAGTGTAAATTGTATAGAGGAGGGGTGCGAGAATACTCCCTTGTGGGACACCGGCAAGAATAGGATATATAGGAGAAAAAGAAGTGCCTTGTACAACCATGAAATATCGATCAGCAAGGTATGATTTTAAGATGAGGTAGTAGGTTGAAGGAAGGATGCCCTTAAGTTTCCACAGAAGACCCGGATGCCATACCCGATCAAATGCTTGAGAAATGTCTAGGAAGGCTCCCGGGCAATACTGTCTCCGCTCAAGGGAGGTTGCGACGGTGTCAACAACTCTGTGAGCCTGGTGGATGGTAGAGTGGTAACTACGAAAGCCAAATTGATGGTGAGGAATTAAATTGAGAGGAGTTAAAATAGATTGGAGACGGAATAGTAAAAGTTTCTCGAACATTTTCCCTAGAAGCGGAAGTAGACTAATAGGTCGATAAGAGAAAGGAGAATGAGTTGGTTTGTTGGGTTTATGGATCAGACGGATTGAGGAGAATTTCCAAAGAGTGGGAAAGTGAGTAGTTCTAAGGATAGCATTGTACAAGGATGTTAGGAATACAATGGCCTTGGTTGGGAGCTGGAGAAGGATGCGGGTGGTTATTAGGTCGTATCCAGGACTTTTCTTCCTGGGGAGATTTTGTATTAACCGTTGAACTTCTTTAGGAGTGAATGCTTTGGGTAGTAAAGAAAGGGGAACTGGGATATCAAGTTCTTCATTTATAGTGGCGCTGTGATGAGGATCCTCAATATCAGGATGGGGTACAAAAACTTGGGAGAGGTGTTGGGCAAAGCAGAGTGCTTTATCCTCGTCGGATTTAGCCCATGACCCGTCTGTACGTTGAAGTGGATGAGAGGAATTGTTATATTTTAGGATCTTTTTTGTGGTAGTCCAAAGTGAGTTGTCCTGTGTTGAAAGAGAGAGAGTATATTTTGAGTATTGATCGTTGTAGTAATTATTTAATACATTAGTTAGTTTTCTAGCTAGCCGATTGAAAGCTTTTTTATCGGATGGGTAACGAGAACGATGCCATCGTGCTCTCGCTCGACGTTTCAAGGTGATGAGTGTCCTGATGTTAAGAGGAATGTTGTAAGATACAGACGTCGTTCGGTGTTGGTTGGTAGTAATAGTGGCTCTGTGTAGACTTCCCTGTATAGCGTTTGTTAGCAGCTCAACGTTACTGTCTACTTGTGCGGGTGTCTTCAGTGGTACATTTAAGTTGAGGGTCTGGGTTAAGTTATCACGAAAGTCGCCCCAGTCAACAGAGCCGTTGATGAGAGTAGGTCGAGGAGGAAATGGTTTGGGATGGATGTCGAGAGTTAAGATAACTGGACTATGATCGGAGGACAGGTCATTGAGGGCAAAGGTATCAGTAGATAAGATGCTTAAGTTTGAGCATATGAAGAAATCGAGGAGGTCAGGGCGTTTTCGAGGTGAAGTTGGCCAGTAGGTGGGTTGGGAAGGAGATAAGAAGGTGAAATTAGATTGTGAAATGGCGTTTAATAGTTGTCTACCCCGAGGATTAGCCACTCGGCTGCCCCATCTGGGGTGCTTTGCGTTGTAGTCACCGCCGGATATAAAGCGAGGACCAAGAGATGAGAAAAAAGATAGGAATTCATTTTGGTGGATGTTGTGGTTCGGGGGGCAGTATACAGCAGCGAGCGTATAGGAGAAAGGCTCCGAAAGTAGAGATATAACAGTTGGTTGCAGATAGGAGGATGGGATGTAGGGTATCAGGAAATGCGACAAAGATTTTCGAATGAGTATTGCGGTTCCACCATGTGCTGTTCCGTCCGGGTGGTTAGTCTTGTAAATAGTATAATTGGGGATGTGGAATCGTGTTCTGTCTGTGAAGTGAGTTTCAGTTATTAAGGCTACGTCTATGCGGTTGTCATGAAGAAATATTTCGAGTTCGCGTAAATGTTGATTCAGTCCGTTCGCATTCCAGAGGAGAATGGAGAGGGAATGGAAATTAGGAGGCATTTAAGGCTTGGGAAGGCTTGGGAGAAGGTGATTAACCATTGAGGTGAGGAGCGTAATTAAAGGTGTGATTAAGGTTTTGAAGTCGGTCAGGAAAGAATTTAATACTGTGATGATATCGCTAGAGGAAGATGGGTTGGGTGAAGGAAGAGAATTTTGAGGCGCCGTAGGCCCCGCCACCATCTGAGCAAAAGTTACGTTTTTATCTAGCGATTGGCTACGTTGTAGAGAAGGAAAGCTGGTGTTGTTGACTTGTGGAGGAGAAGTAGAGGCTGAAGAAGTAGCGGCCGGATGTGATCTTCTTTCAGCAGAAGGATGTTCAAAGACGGGGGTTCTTCGAATGCGCTGTAGTTCGCGATGAACAATGCATCCTTTGTAGCTGGTAACGTGATCGTTATTGCAAAGTGCGCACTTTCCAGGTGTATTGGGTGATTTTGTGCAGTCGGATGAGAGATGGTCACCAGCGCACTTGACGCACTTTGGCTTGTGTTGGCAGTAGGAGCGAGTGTGTCCGTACTCTTGGCAGCGCTTACACTGCACTATGCTCCTCTGTTTGTGAGGTTCTTCTATTTTTATTTTACAATAGCAGAGGGTGTCGATTTGGAATACCTCGCTATTGTTCTGTTTCGGCTCCAAGTCCACGAAGAATAGTGGAAGTGTTTGCATGGTGACAGGGTGTATTACCGGAGCAACATTCCGAACGGTGTGGCCAAGTTCTGAGAGCTCGTTTTTAATAATCTCTGTTGGTGTACTCTGGTGCAGGTGTCTGATGACAATGCGATATGCTTTGTCTTCTTCTAACTGGAAGGTGTGGTATTCGGCATTGTGACTTTTTAAGTACCTTATGATGCCTCTGTAGCTTTCTACGGTACTGGCGTTGACAATTAGGTCAGTAATTCTAACTTTGCAAGTAAATGTTTCTCGGCCTACTTCACGCGATAAAGCTTCACAGAATGTGGCGTATCTTGATACGCTCTTTACGTAAATTGGTGGAGGTTTATGTGGTTTCGGTTCTTTGCTGACCGGTGTAGGATCCGCAGTTTCCTCATGTGTTAGGGGTGAGAAAGGGTTAGGGGTCAATACCCCTGGTGGAGCAGTTACGTTAAGCAAACTGCCTGAAGCTGTTTTAAGTGCCGGTGATGGTGATGAGGTAAAGGAACCTTCCTTTTTTTTTTTTTAGCAGCAATTCGAGTAATCATGGCTTTTGTGGTGAGCTTCTTATTTCTTGGGGCACTGCTTTTCATCAGAGATTTCTTTGATGTCTTGGACGTGGTAGACACGTCACCAGACGAGATGTAAGTGTCGTCACTTAGACCCATTTACTTAAATAAACAATTAAGATAAATAAATTAAATAAATAAAAAAAGTTTTTTTATTTTTTTAAATAATAATAAAAATAATTTAAAAAAAAAAAAAAAAAACTACATATTTACAATAGAATTTACAATGTTTACAAGTATCTTAAGAATTACAACTAACGATATAATATATACAAAAAATAATTTGAAAAAAAGAACAGTAAATAATAAAAAATAAAAATAAAAATTCGATATTAAATGTACAGAAACTAATAAATTGTTTTCTTCTTTTCTAAGAGTACAAAAGAGAACACCAAAGTTTTGACAGTTTTTAAAAAAAAAATTAATTTTTTACATACTTTTCGGAGAAGTAGAGGGATATAACAATCTCTCTCTCTCACTCCACCAATCCCACTATTGTCCAGACCAAACTCACCCCACCCAAACCTATAAGTGGGGATAGTTACCCATACACTCGCGCAATTCTCTATTATTTGATAAAATAAAAAGAAATGGTTTTGACCTGCAACACTTAAAATAAACTAATGAAACTTTTCTAATGAAATTAATTATCTATAAATTATGCAAAAACTGTTCGATGAATCTTCCTTAAACTTCACAGGTGAAACGGAAGTGAGATGGTCAAACACTCTGCCAAATTTCAATAAAATCCGAAACTTAGAACCACTGAAAAAGCTAAATGAATTCAGGCCGTTGTCAAACACATGTTCACTGTTCAGAACCTATGACTTGAATCTTGGTGAATCTACGGCACATACGAGGCCAAAGAAAATAGGAAAAAGAAATTTAGAATAATCATATAGACAAGCGAAATCTCGTGTCAAACTTCCGTCAAGTTGATATGGACACTTTAAATCCTTAATAACTTTTTCAATTTTTGAGCTAAATGGCTGAAATATGGTGAATGGCCGGCAGAAACGAATGGTAAAAGACGTTTTCAAGAAACTCAAAGAATAAAAAATGGCCAGACCAATTTGACATGCAAATATCTCGCCTCATAATGCGGTTAAACAATGAAACTTGGTTAACCGCCGGCACAAACGAGGCCAGAGCGAATGGCAAACAAAATGTTCAAAAATCGTATATATCAAAAGTGACGCAAATATCTCGCCCAATAATGCGGTACAAACGATTAAACTTGGTGAATCGCGGCCACAAACGAGGCCAAAGAGAATGGCAAAATCAAATGTTCAAAAATCGTATATACAAGCGAAATTGCGTGTCACTCTACCGACAAGTTGGTATGGCCACATTTAATCCACAATAACTTTTTCAATTTTTGAGCTAAATGGCTGAAATATGCTGAATGGGCGGCAAAAACGAATGGTAAAAGACGTTGTTAGGGGTTAAAAAGAAAATAATAGCTAGGTCCGTCAGTCTGGTGGAAGAGAGAGAGGCAGTGATTATTTATACAGACAAAAACCAAAATATATAAATAAATAATAATTTTTTTTGTTGAGGGGGGGTCAGTCATTTGTAATGCACCTCTTAATGAAGTGAATTTGATTTTGTGTAATAAAAAAAAAATTAGGCTTAGTAATAGTTGGAAAAAGAAAGGATTAGAAGACCAAAAGTGAGCGGAAACAAAAGAAGAGAGAAAATCCAGGAGTACAGAAGGCAGTGGGAGCAGATGAGAAAAAAAAAAAAAAGTTGCGAACCGAACAGAGTTGGTTCTGACGCTGGCGAAGTAAATTGAGCCTTTGGATAGCTGGTGAAGAAAAGTAAACGAAAACTCGCTTGCAGGAGGATTTATCGTGAACCGAGAGAACGAAAACTCTAAAGGCGTACAGGCAAGAGTAGAGAACCAGGTGTCTGCCCAATTCAAGTTGAATTTAAAAGGAGCGGTGAGTGAACCCCAGCGCTGGAGGTAGCAAAGGTAATGGAGATTGGACAATTTGACAAAGTTTGAATCCGCTATTATTCTGAACTGAAGTTTTTTTTTATTATTATTATTTAAATTTATTTATTTTTCTTATTGAATGTACAATGTGTTGAAAATATTCTTTGGTCAGCTAGGCCCATTAATTTAATTCCAAGTTTTGTTTGTATAATTAATATAATATTCATGTTCAAGAATTTCTAACCAAGCATTATAGTTTCTGTTATAGATCATAAAATAGCCTATTCTGATATTGAAGTGAGTACGACCTGCTGTAGCTGGTGCATTACACGATGACTGATTGCTCCGTAAATCTAAATTAAATTAAATTCCTGCTTCCTTATAGTTACTGTTCTCTCTTTTACTCCAGCCAACCTCAATATTTCAATATTTATATTTATTGGCTTCAAATCAAATTATAAAATGTACATATTTACAGGAATAAAGAGGTTTCAGGCGATAGTACCTATATACACTCAACAGAGCTTAAAATAACACAAAGTAAGAAAAATTAATATTAAATACTAAGGAAAAAAGAAGAAAAAAAAACCTTAACTACAAATAAACAGTACTAAAACAAAATATGTTTTAGTCTCTTATGTTTGTATTTTTTGTATGCAAGAGATGTTAGATCGTAATTAACTATATTGGATACATACAAGTGTGTGCTGGCTTCACACAAGCTGACAAATTTTTCTGAAAGAAGGTACACTTGCGTAGAGACACTGGCCACATCAAGTGTGGCATGCATGTAGTCGATTGGTGTCCAGCGTGGGTAGGACCCAATCAATCTCAAACATTTATTCTGCACGCGTTGTAATTTTTTATAGTTTGTGGGGCAAGTATTAGACCAGACTGGGGCCGCATATAGCAATACAGACCGAATATACAGGTAGTAAATTAACTTTTTATTTACAAAATTCAAGTTTGAAGTTTTATTGAACAGAGGAAATAAGCTACACAAAATACCGAGCGATTTGTTGCAAATTGAATTGATGTGTTTTGTAAACATCAGCTTTGAGTCCAACACAACACCAAGGTACCTGACCTCTCTTTTCCAAGGGAGATCAACACCATTAACTTTTACTAAATTTATGACTTGGGGCCTCCTACGTGCAAACAAAATTATTTCAGTTTTCGCTTCATTGGGTTTTATTCTCCACTTATTAAAATATTTAAAACTTTTTCCAAGTGCAATAGAAAGATGCCTGGCTATTGTATCCACTCTAAAAGACGACAGAAAAAGTGCAGTGTCGTCAGCGTATAACGAGCATTTTGGTCTGAATTTAAGTTTTGTTATGTCATTTATGAAAATGTTAAAAAGTGTGGGACCAAGGACTGGGCCTTGGGGTACACCAGCCGCAATTTTTCTAAAGCCAGAAGTAGCGTTACCAACTGTAACACAAAATTGACGGTGTGTTAAGTAACTGTTAACAAAGTGGACTAAGTACTTCGGAAAGTTGTACTGTATTAACTTATAAATTAGACCATTATGCCACACGCAGTCAAAAGCCTTTTCCACATCGATCAGTGCCATCCCGGTGTGCTTATTTAGATTAAAATTGTGCTCAATTTCGTCAATAACTCTGGCAAGTTGTGCAGTTGTAGAGTGTCCCGCCCTAAAACCGAACTGATCAGGGGACAGAATATTATTATTCTCAATAAATGAACTAAGTCTTTTCAAAACAACACGCTCAGCAACTTTACTGAGTCAAGGGAGCAGAGAGATAGGACGATAGCTACTGGGAAGAGTAGCATCTTTACCCACTTTGGGAACTACAATAATTTTGGCGGTTTTCCAGGTTTGTGGAAAATAGCCAAACATCAACATATAATTTATTAATTTAGTTATGTGTATTAAGCTTTTCCTGGATAAGTTTTTCATTATACGAGAGTTAATACCGTCCAAACCTGGGGACTTGCGATTTTTTTGATGAAAAATTATTCTCTTGAGCTCCATTGGTGAAGTAAGTTTACAATCCTCATGCTTGATACAAGGGGTAATAAATTTTCTGACAGCGGAAATTACGTGCCGCGTGAACGAAGGGACACCTAAGTCAGTATTCATGGAATGAACTTTAGCGAAGTAGTCCGCCAATGTGGCAGCTTTGTGTTGGGGACTGTAAGCATAATTATTTAGACTACTCAACTGTCTGTTGTTTGGTGGATGACTATTCAAGGAGAGAGGAGGAACATTCACAGAGTTATGACGTATGCCTTTGACAATTCTAAACAACTTATTGTCGTGTGGGGATAGTTTGGAAAGCAGATTGCTCCACGAGGAATTTCTATGCAACTGTAAAAGTTTAGACACCAAGCTAGCTAATTTATTAAAAACTCTTTTCATCCAGAGGAGACGGTGCCTTGAGTAAGCTTTTTTGACTAAGTTTTTTACTTTGATTAGGAGCGAAATTACAGGGGGTAGCTCTGAATAAGTGGTGGTAGAGTTACACATTGGATTAGATTGGAAAGCAGCATTCATCAGAATATCTTGTAAATTCACGACTAGAGTATCAATATCGTTTGTACTAGATATGGGCGGATTAATAACTATTTTTTCATCTACCAGAGACCTGAATTTTTTCCAATCGGCAGCCTTATAATTAAATACATGCACATTTTGCTGAGTTCTGAGAGAGCCACTAACACAGAATATAACCGGGTTGTGGTCAGAAGAAAGGGCGGTGTAAGTACGAGGTGTAATATTATAATGCAAATTTTTAGTCAAAGCCAGATCAAGCACACTGGGGCGGGCATTTGAACGATCAGGGTAATAGGTAGGCTTATCAGGAGCAACAATAGCAATACTGTGATTAAAACAGTAATCAAGCAATACTTTACCATTTCTATTACTACAGAAACAATTCCATGCTACATGCTTACAGTTCAGGTCACCAGCTAAGATAACATGCTTATGTAAATCAAGTAATAGTTGCAAATCTCTGATGTCTAATTTGACTGAAGGAGAAAGATAGGCCGCTAAAACTAACACCTCGATGTTTCCAATAGCCATTACAATACCAACTGCGACTAAAGTTTTAAGTTGAGGCAAGAGAATAGGAAAGTGTGTGATATTATTTTTGACAAGCAAAGCTACTCCTCTACCAGAGTCGTTTCTATAAGTGGCATAGCCGCTAGATTTTAATTTATGCTTACTTTTAAGTAAGGTTTCATTAAGGATTATAACATCGATATTATACTTTTGAACATATTGAGACAGCTCGAGTGATTTATTAATAATGGACCTACAGTTCCAACTCATTATTTTAGTTCTTGAGATCATATTAAACTAAAAATACAATCAGCAATTATACTAATTTTACTTAATGCATCGGGAGCTTGCCTCAACCTCTCTATACATTGTTTTAATAGTAAAAAAATGTTACCTATATTAAAAGAAGAAAGAAATGACTTAATTTCATGCACTAAGTTAAACCATGAAAAATCAGCACTATTATCTGAAGAACTACAGTTCCATGCAGAAGAGGAAGCCTTTTGAGGATGTGCGGTAGAAGGGTTGGCCGTGGAGCGCCAAGCTGAGTTAGTTGGTGCAGCAGCGTTATATATGTTTGATTTTGGCAGAGAGGGAAATTCGTTAGAATTCAATTTAAATACAGGCTTACAGGCGACTTAAGTTCGTTAGCTGCACTTTGTCGAGCTTTTTTATGTTTTTGCAGCACAAGGCAACTTTCATGATTAGCTGGGTGACCACCACCACAGTTCGCACATACTGGAGATTTATCAGGTGCAGAGGTGCAGCTATCTGTAGTATGAGAGCCGGCACATTTAAGGCATTTAGGCTTACGATAACAATTTTTAGCTATATGATTAAATGCTTGACATTTGTAACACTGCGTGATTCCAGAAAAATTTTTGTATCGCTCCCAGTTTACAATACAGCCACACAATCTGTTTGTGGCCACAACGTCTTTGACATTTACTGACTTATCAAATGTTACTAAGAAAAGCGGGTACTTAATTATTCGACCAGACATCTCTTTCTTCGTCATTTGAGTTATTTTAATAGGGACTATGTGTTTTTCTTTTAAGTCGTCTTCAATCTCTTCGCAGGTAACATTTGGCGGCACGTTTCTTAACACTAATGTGCGGTTAATTTCATCAGCAGGCGTATAAGTGTGATATTCGAGCTTAGCTGATGTCACATCAGCTATGATTTTATTATAATCTTCTTTACATTTAGCTAGAAATATCAGACGGTTACCTCGACATTTTACATCAAAATCTTGTTTACACGCGGATCTTAGAGTTTTCAGTGCCTTGGAATGATTTTCAAGGTAGCTATATACTACTATAGGAGGTATTTTTACTTGCTTTTCCATAGACGACTTCGGTTTCACACCAGCAGGTGGTGGGGGTTCGTCGTCGTCCATGCTCTCCATGTCAGATAAAGGTTCATAACTATTTAAAGTATTAATCGTGACTTCAAAAGCACTGTTATCTGATTTACGTTTTTTATTTCCCAGACTCTGAATTTCGGTCAAATCTATCGATTTTTCCGACATGGTAGAAGTGGGAAAGCCACAGAGTGGCATTAAACCCTCTTAGTAACACCAGTAATAACAAAAAAAAAAAAGAATCACAATTAAAAACGAAAACCATATAATATATAAAAATTAAAGTTATAAAATAGAGTTAGTTAAACAACGGCACACAGAGGAGCAGTACAAAGTACATACACATGTGAACACTATCACAGTAAACACAATACTACATACATACAAACAATTGTTCTAATTATCTTCCCTGATGTATATTGCCTTGTACCAATTGTTCTAATTAAGTCTTCCCTGTTGTATATTGCCTGGTACAATAATTATTACAATTAAGTCTTCCCTGATATATATTGTCTTGTACAAATAAATGGTCTAATTAATTTCCCCGTTGTATATTGTTTTGTACCAATACTTATTCATTGAGTGTAGTGCGTATTCCGCACCAAAGTGTTATAAAGGACCCATACACTGTGGTGTTCAGATCCATTATTATTTCACTAGTTGTGTATTATTTTGTCTCTATCTCCTCGGAGACATTTTAATTGTGAATAAAGATTTATGGTTAATTTGCAAAAGTGTTCTGAAGACTGGTGGCGTCTCCCACTATTCCAGCCTTAATTATAATTGCGTCTATATCCACACCCTCCCATTTGACTATTTTTCAAGAACATTTTCAATTTTTAAGATAAATGGCTGAATTTTGGTGAATCGACGGCACTACCGCGGAGCAAATGAATGGAAAAAGACATTTTCAAAAAATTCAAAAAATAAAAAGTGGCCAGACCAAATTGACATGCAAACATTTCGCAAATAATGCGGTACAAACGATGAAACTTGGGGAACCGCCGGCACAAACGGGGCCAAAGAGAATGGCAAAATGAAATGTTCAAAAATTTTATAGGCAAGCGAAATCTCGTGTCAAACATCCGTCAAGTCGATATGGACCCTTTAAATCCTTAATAACTTTTTCAATTTTTGAGCTAAATGGCTGAAATATGGTGAATGGCAGGCACAAACGAATGGTAAAAGACGTTTTCAAGAAACTCAAATAATAGAAAGTGGCCAGACTAATTTGCATGCAAATTTCTCGCCTAATAATGCGGCACAAACCATGAAACTTGGTGAATCGCCGGAACAAACGAGGCCAAGGAAAATGGCAAAAGGAAATGTTCGAAAATCCTATAGAGAAACGAAATCGCGTGTGAAACTTCCGACAAGTTGGTATGGCGACATTTAATACATAAGAACGTTTTCAATTTTTGAGCTAACTGGCTGAATTTTGGTGAATGGCCGGCACTACCGCGAAGCAAACGAATGGTAAAAGACATTTTCAAAAAATTCAAAAAATAAAAAAGTAGCCAGACCAACTTTACATACAAATATCTCGCCCAATTATGCGTTACAAACGATTAAACTTAATGAATCTACTGCACAAACGATGCCAAAGAAAATAGGAAAAAGAAATTTTGAAAAATCTGAAAGACAAACAAAATCGCTTACCAAACTTCCGTCAAATTGGTATGGCCACTTTAAATACTTAATATCATTTTCAATTTTTCACCTAAATGGCTGAAATATGGTGAATGGCCGGCAGCAACGAATGGAAAAAGATATTTTCAAAAAATTCAAAAAATAAAAAGTGGCCACACCAAGTTGATTGAGAATATCTCGCCTAATAATGAAATACAAACGATGAAACTTGATGAATCGTTAGCACAAAAGAGGCCAAAAGGAATGATTATAAAAAATTTAGAAAAATCATATAAACAAGCGAAATCTCGTGTCAAACTTCCGTCAAGTTGGTATGGCCACTTTAAATACTTAATATCATTTTCAATTTTTGAGTTAAATGGCTGTAATATGGTGAATGGCCGGCACCAACGAATGGAAAAAGACATTTTCAAAAAACTCAAAAAATAAAAAGTGGCCAGACCAAGTTGATTGCGAATATCTCGCGTAATAATGAAATACAAACGATGAAACTTGATGAATCGCTGGCACAAATGAGGCCAAAAGGAATGGTAACAAGAAATTTAGAAAAATCATATAAACAAGCGAAATCACGTGTCAAACTTCCGTCATATTGGTATGGCCACTTTAAATACTTAATATCATTTTCAATTTTTGAGCTAAATGGCTGAAACATGGTGAATGGCCGGCACCAACGAATGGAAAAAGATATTTTCAAAAAACTCAAAAAATAAAAAGTGGCCACACCAAGTTGATTGAGAATATCTCGCCTAATAATGAAATACGAACGATGAAACTTGATGAATCGTTAGCACAAAAGAGGCCAAAAGGAATGGTTATAAAAAATTTAGAAAAATCATATAAACAAGCGAAATCACGTGTCAAACTTCCGTCATATTGGTATGGCCACTTTAAATACTTAATATCATTTTCAATTTTTGAGCTAAATGGCTGAAACATGGTGAATGGCCGGCACCAACGAATGGAAAAAGATATTTTCAAAAAACTCAAAAAATAAAAAGTGGCCACACCAAGTTGATTGAGAATATCTCGCCTAATAATGAAATACGAACGATGAAACTTGATGAATCGTTAGCACAAAAGAGGCCAAAAGGAATGGTTATAAAAAATTTAGAAAAATCATATAAACAAACGAAATCTAGTGTCAAACTTCCGTCAAGTTGGTATGGCCACTTTAAATACTTAATATCATTTTCAATTTTTGAGCTAAATGGCTGAAATATGGTGAATGGCCGGTACCAACGAATGGAAAAAGACATTTTCAAAAAACTCAAAAATAAAAAGTGGCCAGACCAAGTTGATTGCGAATATCTCGCGTAATAATGAAATACAAACGATGAAACTTGATGAATCGCTGGCACAAATGAGGCCAAAAGGAATGGTAACAAGAAATTTAGAAAAATCATATAAACAAGCGAAATCTCGTGTCAAACTTCCGTCATATTGGTATGGCCACTTTAAATACTTAATATCATTTTCAATTTTTGAGCTAAATGGCTGAAATATGGTGAATAGCCGGCACAAACGAATGGTAAAAAGAGGTTTACAAGAAATTCAAAAAATAAAAAGTGGCCAGACCAAGTTGATTCCGAATATCTCGCGTAATAATGAAATACAAACGATGAAACTTGATGAATCGCTGGCACAAATGAGACCAAAAGGAATGGTAACAAGAAATTTAGAAAAATCATATAAACAAGCGAAATTTCGTGTCAAACTTCTGTCAAGTTCGTAGGGCCACTTAAAATACTTAATATCTTTTTCAATTTTTGAGCTAAATGGCTGAAATATAGTGAATGGCCGGCAGAAACGAATGGTAAAAGACGTTTTCAAGAAACTCAAAGAATAAAAAGTGGCCAGACCAATTTGACCTGCAAATATCTCACCTAATAATGAAATACGAACGATGAAACTTGATGAATCGTTAGCACAAAAGAGGCCAAAAGGAATGGTTATAAAAAATTTAGAAAAATCATATAAACAAGCGAAATCTAGTGTCAAACTTCCGTCAAGTTGGTATGGCCACTTTAAATACTTAATATCATTTTCAATTTTTGAGCTAAATGGCTGAAATATGGTGAATGGCCGGTACCAACGAATGGAAAAAGACATTTTCAAAAAACTCAAAAATAAAAAGTGGCCAGACCAAGTTGATTGCGAATATCTCGCGTAATAATGAAATACAAACGATGAAACTTGATGAATCGCTGGCACAAATGAGGCCAAAAGGAATGGTAACAAGAAATTTAGAAAAATCATATAAACAAGCGAAATCTCGTGTCAAACTTCCGTCAAGTTGGTATGGCCACTTTAAATACTTAATACCTTTTTCAATTTTTGAGCTAAATGGCTGAAATATGGTGAATGGCCGGCAGAAACGAATGGTAAAAGACGTTTTCAAGAAACTCAAAGAATAAAAAGTGGCCAGACAAATTCGACAAGCGAATATCTCACTTAATAATGCGGTACAAACGATGAAACTTGGTGAACCGCCGGTACAAACAAGGCCAGAGAGAATGGCAAAAAAAATGTTGACAAATCTTATAGACAACCGAAATCGCGTGTCAAACTTCCGTCAAGTTGGTATGGCCACTTTAAATCCTTAATATCATTTTCAATTTTTGAGCTAAATGGCTGAAATATGGTGAATAGCCGGCACAAACGAATGGAAAAAAGACGTTTTCAAGAAACTCAAAAAATAAAAAGTGGCCAGACCAAGTTGATTCCGAATATCTCGCGTAATAATGAAATACAAACGATGAAACTTGATGAATCGCTGGCACAAATGAGACCAAAAGGAATGGTAACAAGAAATTTAGAAAAATCATATAAACAAGCGAAATTTCGTGTCAAACTTCTGTCAAGTTCGTAGGGCCACTTAAAATACTTAACAACTTTTTCAATTTTTGAGCTAAATGGCTGAAATATGGTGAATGGCAGGCACAAACGAATGGTAAAAGACGTTTTCAGGAAACTCAAATAATAGAAAGTGGCCAGACTAATTTGCATGCAAATTTCTCGCCTAATAATGCGGCACAAACCATGAAACTTGGTGAATCGCCGGAACAAACGAGGCCAAGGAGAATGGCAAAAGGAAATGTTCGAAAATCCTATAGAGAAACGAAATCGCGTGTGAAACTTCCGACAAGTTGGTATGGCCACATTTAATACATAAGAACGTTTTCAATTTTTGAGCTAACTGGCTGAATTTTGGTGAATGGCCGGCACTACCGCGAAGCAAACGAATGGAAAATGACATTTTCAAAAAATTCAAAAAATAAAACGTAGCCAGACCAACTTTACATACAAATATCTCGCCCAATTATGCGTTACAAACGATTAAACTTAATGAATCTACTGCACAAACGATGCCAAAGAAAATAGGAAAAAGAAATTTTGAAAAATCTGAAAGACAAACAAAATCGCTTACCAAACTACCGTCAAATTGGTATGGCCACTTTAAATACTTAATATCATTTTCAATTTTTCACCTAATTGGCTGAAATATGGTGAATGGCCGGCACCAACGAATGGAAAAAGATATTTTCAAAAAACTCAAAAAATAAAAAGTGGCCACACCAAGTTGATTGAGAATATCTCGCCTAATAATGAAATACAAACGATGAAACTTGATGAATCGTTAGCACAAAAGAGGCCAAAAGGAATGGTTATAAAAAATTTAGAAAAATCATATAAACAAGCGAAATCTAGTGTCAAACTTCCGTCAAGTTTGTATGGCCACTTTAAATACTTAATATCATTTTCAATTTTTGAGCTAAATGGCTGAAATATGGTGAATGGCCGGTACCAACGAATGGAAAAAGACATTTTCAAAAAACTCAAAAATAAAAAGTGGCCAGACCAAGTTGATTGCGAATATCTCGCGTAATAATGAAATACAAACGATGAAACTTGATGAATCGCTGGCACAAATGAGGCCAAAAGGAATGGTAACAAGAAATTTAGAAAAATCATATAAACAAGCGAAATCTCGTGTCAAACTTCCGTCATATTGGTATGGCCACTTTAAATACTTAATATCATTTTCAATTTTTGAGCTAAATGGCTGAAATATGGTGAATAGCCGGCACAAACGAATGGTAAAAAGACGTTTTCAAGAAACTCAAAAAATAAAAAGTGGCCAGACCAAGTTGATTCCGAATATCTCGCGTAATAATGAAATACAAACGATGAAACTTGATGAATCGCTGGCACAAATGAGACCAAAAGGAATGGTAACAAGAAATTTAGAAAAATCATATAAACAAGCGAAATTTCGTGTCAAACTTCTGTCAAGTTCGTAGGGCCACTTAAAATACTTAATATCTTTTTCAATTTTTGAGCTAAATGGCTGAAATATAGTGAATGGCCGGCAGAAACGAATGGTAAAAGACGTTTTCAAGAAACTCAAAGAATAAAAAGTGGCCAGACCAATTTGACCTGCAAATATCTCACCTAAAGATGCGGCTCAAACGATGAAACTTGGTGAATCGCCGGCACAAACGAGGCCAAAGAGAATAGCAAAATGAAATGTTCAAAAATTGTATAGACAAGCGAAATCGCGTCTGAAACTTCTAACAAGTTGGTATGGCCACATTTAATAGATAAGAACTTTTTCCAATTTTTTAGCTAAATAGCTGAAATTTGGTGATTAGCTGGCACAAAGAAATGGCCAAAAGAAATATCCAAAAAACTAAAAAAATAAAAAGTGGCCAGACCAATTCGACAAGCGAATATCTCGCTTAATAATGCGGTACAATCGATGAAACTTGGTGAACCGCCGGTACAAACAAGGCCAGAGAGAATGGCAAAAAAAATTTTGACAAATCTTATAGACAACCGAAATCGCGTGTCAAACTTCCGTCAAGTTGGTATGGCCACTTTAAATCCTTAATACCTTTTTCAATTTTTGAGCAAAATGGCTGAAATATGGTGAATGGCCGCCACAAACGAATGGAAAAAAGACATTTTCAAAAAACTCAAAAAATAAAAAGTGGCCAGACCAAATTGACATGCAAACATTTCGCAAATAATGCGGTACAAACGATGAAACTTGGGGAACCGCCAGCACAAACGGGGCCAAAGAGAATGGCAAAATGAAATGTTCAAAAATTTTATAGGCAAGCGAAATCTCGTGTCAAACTTCCGTCAAGTCGATATGGACACTTTAAATCCTTAATAACTTTTTCAATTTTTGAGCTAAATGGCTGAAATATGGTGAATGGCAGGCACAAACGAATGGTAAAAGACGTTTTCAGGAAACTCAAATAATAGAAAGTGGCCAGACTAATTTGCATGCAAATTTCACGTTTAATAATGCGGCACAAACCATGAAACTTGGTGAATCGCCGGAACAAACGAGGCCAAGGAAAATGGCAAGAGGAAATGTTCGAAAATCCTATAGAGAAACGAAATCGCGTGTGAAACTTCCGACAAGTTGGTATGGCCACATTTAATACATAAGAACGTTTTCAATTTTTGAGCTAACTGGCTGAATTTTGGTGAATGGCCGGCACTACCGCGAAGCAAACGAATGGAAAATGACATTTTCAAAAAATTCAAAAAATAAAACGTAGCCAGACCAACTTTACATACAAATATCTCGCCCAATTATGCGTTACAAACGATTAAACTTAATGAATCTACTGCACAAACGATGCCAAAGAAAATAGGAAAAAGAAATTTTGAAAAATCTGAAAGACAAACAAAATCGCTTACCAAACTTCCGTCAAATTTATATGGCCACTTTAAATACTTAATATCATTTTCAATTTTTCACCTAAATGGCTGAAATATGGTGAATGGCCGGTACCAACGAATGGAAAAAGACATTTTCAAAAAACTCAAAAATAAAAAGTGGCCAGACCAAGTTGATTGCGAATATCTCGCGTAATAATGAAATACAAACGATGAAACTTGATGAATCGCTGGCACAAATGAGGCCAAAAGGAATGGTAACAAGAAATTTAGAAAAATCATATAAACAAGCGAAATCTCGTGTCAAACTTCCGTCATATTGGTATGGCCACTTTAAATACTTAATATCATTTTCAATTTTTGAGCTAAATGGCTGAAATATGGTGAATAGCCGGCACAAACGAATGGAAAAAAGACGTTTTCAAGAAACTCAAAAAATAAAAAGTGGCCAGACCAAGTTGATTCCGAATATCTCGCGTAATAATGAAATACAAACGATGAAACTTGATGAATCGCTGGCACAAATGAGACCAAAAGGAATGGTAACAAGAAATTTAGAAAAATCATATAAACAAGCGAAATTTCGTGTCAAACTTCTGTCAAGTTCGTAGGGCCACTTAAAATACTTAACAACTTTTTCAATTTTTGAGCTAAATGGCTGAAATATGGTGAATGGCAGGCACAAACGAATGGTAAAAGACGTTTTCAGGAAACTCAAATAATAGAAAGTGGCCAGACTAATTTGCATGCAAATTTCTCGCCTAATAATGCGGCACAAACCATGAAACTTGGTGAATCGCCGGAACAAACGAGGCCAAGGAGAATGGCAAAAGGAAATGTTCGAAAATCCTATAGAGAAACGAAATCGCGTGTGAAACTTCCGACAAGTTGGTATGGCCACATTTAATACATAAGAACGTTTTCAATTTTTGAGCTAACTGGCTGAATTTTGGTGAATGGCCGGCACTACCGCGAAGCAAACGAATGGAAAATGACATTTTCAAAAAATTCAAAAAATAAAACGTAGCCAGACCAACTTTACATACAAATATCTCGCCCAATTATGCGTTACAAACGATTAAACTTAATGAATCTACTGCACAAACGATGCCAAAGAAAATAGGAAAAAGAAATTTTGAAAAATCTGAAAGACAAACAAAATCGCTTACCAAACTACCGTCAAATTGGTATGGCCACTTTAAATACTTAATATCATTTTCAATTTTTCACCTAATTGGCTGAAATATGGTGAATGGCCGGCACCAACGAATGGAAAAAGATATTTTCAAAAAACTCAAAAAATAAAAAGTGGCCACACCAAGTTGATTGAGAATATCTCGCCTAATAATGAAATACAAACGATGAAACTTGATGAATCGTTAGAACAAAAGAGGCCAAAAGGAATGGTTATAAAAAATTTAGAAAAATCATATAAACAAGCGAAATCTAGTGTCAAACTTCCGTCAAGTTTGTATGGCCACTTTAAATACTTAATATCATTTTCAATTTTTGAGCTAAATGGCTGAAATATGGTGAATGGCCGGTACCAACGAATGGAAAAAGACATTTTCAAAAAACTCAAAAATAAAAAGTGGCCAGACCAAGTTGATTGCGAATATCTCGCGTAATAATGAAATACAAACGATGAAACTTGATGAATCGCTGGCACAAATGAGGACAAAAGGAATGGTAACAAGAAATTTAGAAAAATCATATAAACAAGCGAAATCTCGTGTCAAACTTCCGTCATATTGGTATGGCCACTTTAAATACTTAATATCATTTTCAATTTTTGAGCTAAATGGCTGAAATATGGTGAATAGCCGGCACAAACGAATGGTAAAAAGACGTTTTCAAGAAACTCAAAAAATAAAAAGTGGCCAGACCAAGTTGATTCCGAATATCTCGCGTAATAATGAAATACAAACGATGAAACTTGATGAATCGCTGGCACAAATGAGACCAAAAGGAATGGTAACAAGAAATTTAGAAAAATCATATAAACAAGCGAAATTTCGTGTCAAACTTCTGTCAAGTTCGTAGGGCCACTTAAAATACTTAATATCTTTTTCAATTTTTGAGCTAAATGGCTGAAATATAGTGAATGGCCGGCAGAAACGAATGGTAAAAGACGTTTTCAAGAAACTCAAAGAATAAAAAGTGGCCAGACCAATTTGACCTGCAAATATCTCACCTAAAGATGCGGCTCAAACGATGAAACTTGGTGAATCGCCGGCACAAACGAGGCCAAAGAGAATAGCAAAATGAAATGTTCAAAAATTGTATAGACAAGCGAAATCGCGTCTGAAACTTCTAACAAGTTGGTATGGCCACATTTAATAGATAAGAACTTTTTCCAATTTTTTAGCTAAATAGCTGAAATTTGGTGATTAGCTGGCACAAAGAAATGGCCAAAAGAAATATCCAAAAAACTAAAAAAATAAAAAGTGGCCAGACCAATTCGACAAGCGAATATCTCGCTTAATAATGCGGTACAATCGATGAAACTTGGTGAACCGCCGGTACAAACAAGGCCAGAGAGAATGGCAAAAAAAATTTTGACAAATCTTATAGACAACCGAAATCGCGTGTCAAACTTCCGTCAAGTTGGTATGGCCACTTTAAATCCTTAATACCTTTTTCAATTTTTGAGCAAAATGGCTGAAATATGGTGAATGGCCGCCACAAACGAATGGAAAAAAGACATTTTCAAAAAACTCAAAAAATAAAAAGTGGCCAGACCAAATTGACATGCAAACATTTCGCAAATAATGCGGTACAAACGATGAAACTTGGGGAACCGCCAGCACAAACGGGGCCAAAGAGAATGGCAAAATGAAATGTTCAAAAATTTTATAGGCAAGCGAAATCTCGTGTCAAACTTCCGTCAAGTCGATATGGACACTTTAAATCCTTAATAACTTTTTCAATTTTTGAGCTAAATGGCTGAAATATGGTGAATGGCAGGCACAAACGAATGGTAAAAGACGTTTTCAGGAAACTCAAATAATAGAAAGTGGCCAGACTAATTTGCATGCAAATTTCACGTTTAATAATGCGGCACAAACCATGAAACTTGGTGAATCGCCGGAACAAACGAGGCCAAGGAAAATGGCAAGAGGAAATGTTCGAAAATCCTATAGAGAAACGAAATCGCGTGTGAAACTTCCGACAAGTTGGTATGGCCACATTTAATACATAAGAACGTTTTCAATTTTTGAGCTAACTGGCTGAATTTTGGTGAATGGCCGGCACTACCGCGAAGCAAACGAATGGAAAATGACATTTTCAAAAAATTCAAAAAATAAAACGTAGCCAGACCAACTTTACATACAAATATCTCGCCCAATTATGCGTTACAAACGATTAAACTTAATGAATCTACTGCACAAACGATGCCAAAGAAAATAGGAAAAAGAAATTTTGAAAAATCTGAAAGACAAACAAAATCGCTTACCAAACTTCCGTCAAATTTATATGGCCACTTTAAATACTTAATATCATTTTCAATTTTTCACCTAAATGGCTGAAATATGGTGAATGGCCGGCACCAACGAATGGAAAAAGATATTTTCAAAAAACTCAAAAAATAAAAAGTGGCCACACCAAGTTGATTGAGAATATCTCGCCTAATAATGAAATACGGACGATGAAACTTGATGAATCGTTAGCACAAAAGAGGCCAAAAGGAATGGTTATAAAAAATTTAGAAAAATCATGTAAACAAGCGAAATCTCGTGTCAAACTTCCGTCAAGTTGGTATGGCCACTTTAAATACTTAATATCATTTTCAATTTTTGAGCTAAATGGCTGAAATATGGTGAATGGCCGGCACCAACGAATGGAAAAAGACATTTTCAAAAAACTCAAAAATAAAAAGTAGCCAGACCAAGTTGATTGCGAATATCTCGCGTAATAATGAAATACAAACGATGAAACTTGATGAATCGCTGGCACAAATGAGGCCAAAAGGAATGGTAACAACAAATTTAGAAAAATCATATAAACAAGCGAAATCTCGTGTCAAAGTTCCGTCATATTGGTATGGCCACTTTAAATACTTAATATCATTTTCAATTTTTGAGCTAAATGGCTGAAATATGGTGAATAGCCGGCACAAACGAATGGTAAAAAGAGGTTTACAAGAAACTCAAAAAATAAAAAGTGGCCAGACCAAGTTGATTGCGAATATCTCGCGTAATAATGAAATACAAATGATGAAACTTGATGAATCGCTGGCACAAATGAGACCAAAAGGAATGGTAACAAGAAATTTAGAAAAATCATATAAACAAGCGAAATTACGTGTCAAACTTCTGTCAAGTTCGTAGGGCCACTTTAAATACTTAATATCTTTTTCAATTTTTGAGCTAAATGGCTGAAATATGGTGAATGGCCGGCAGAAACGAATGGTAAAAAACGTTTTCATGAAACTCAAAGAATAAAAAGTGGCCAGACCAATTTGACCTGCAAATATCTCGCCTAAAGATGCGGCTCAAAGCGAAATCGCGTCTGAAACTTCTGACAAGTTGGCATGGCCACATTTAATACATAAGAACTTTTTCAATTTTTTAGCTAAATAGCTGAAATTTGGTGATTAGCTGGCACAAAGGAATGGCCAAAAGAAATATCCAAAAAACTAAAAAATTAAAAAGTGGCCAGACAAATTCGACAAGCGAATATCTCGCTTAATAATGCGGTACAAACGATGAAACTTGGTGAACCGCCGGTACAAACAAGGCCACAGAGAATGGCAAAAAAAATGTTGACAAATCTTATAGACAACCGAAATCGCGTGTCAAACTTCCGTTAAGTTGGTATGGCCACTTTAAATCCTTAATAACTTTTTCAATTTTTGAGCAAAATGGCTGAAATATGGTGAATGGCCGCCACAAACGAATGGAAAAAAGAAATTTTCAAAAAACTCAAAAAATAAAAAGTAGCCAGACCAAATTGACATGCAAACATTTCGCAAATAATGCGGTACAAATGATAAAACTTGGGGAACCGCCGGCACAAACGGGGCCAAAGAGAATGGCAAAATGAAATGTTCAAAAATTTTATAGGCAAGCGAAATCTCGTGTCAAACTTCCGTCAAGTCGATATGGACACTTTAAATCGTTAACAACTTTTTCAATTTTTGAGCTAAATGGCTGAAATATGGTGAATGGCAGGCACAAACGAATGGTAAAAAACGTTTTCAGGAAACTCAAATAATAGAAAGTGGCCAGACTAATTTGCATGCAAATTTCTCGCCTAATAATGCGGCACAAACCATGAAACTTGGTGAATCGCCGGAACAAACGAGGCCAAGGAGAATGGCAAAAGGAAATGTTCGAAAATCCTATAGAGAAACGAAATCGCGTGTGAAACTTCCGACAAGTTGGTATGGCGACATTTAATACATAAGAACGTTTTCAATTTTTGAGCTAACTGGCTGAATTTTGGTGAATGGGCGGCACTACCATGAAGCAAACGAATGGAAAATGATATTTTCAAAAAATTCAAAAAATAAAACGTAGCCAGACCAACTTTACATACAAATATCTCGCCCAATTATGCGGTACAAACGATTAAACTTAATGAATCTACTGCACAAACGATGCCAAAGAAAATAGGAAAAAGAAATTTTGAATAATCTGAAAGACAAACAAAATCGCTTACCAAACTTCCGTCAAATTGGTATGACCACTTTAAATACTTAATATCATTTTCAATTATTCACCTAAATGGCTGAAATATGGTGAATGGCCGGCACCAACGAATGGAAAAAGATATTTTCAAAAAACTCAAAAAATAAAAAGTGGCCACACCAAGTTGATTGAGAATATCTCGCCTAATAATGAAATACGAACGATGAAACTTGATGAATCGTTAGCACAAAAGAGGCCAAAAGGAATGGTTATAAAAAATTTAGAAAAATCATATAAACAAACGAAATCTCGTGTCAAACTTCCGTCAAGTTGGTATGGCCACTTTAAATACTTAATATCATTTTCAATTTTTGAGCTAAATGGCTGAAATATGGTGAATGGCCGGCACCAACGAATGGAAAAAGACATTTTCAAAAAACTCAAAAAATAAAAAGTGGCCAGACCAAGTTGATTGCGAATATCTCGCGTAATAATGAAATACAAACGATGAAACTTGATGAATCGTTAGCACAAAAGAGGCCAAAAGGAATGGTTATAAAAAATTTAGAAAAATCATATAAACAAGCGAAATCTAGTGTCAAACTTCCGTCAAGTTGGTATGGCCACTTTAAATACTTAATATCATTTTCAATTTTTGAGCTAAATGGCTGAAATATGGTGAATGGCCGCCACAAACGAATGGAAAAAGACATTTTCAAAAAACTCAAAAAATAAAAAGTAGCCAGACCAAATTGACATGCAAACATTTCGCAAATAATGCGGTACAAATGATAAAACTTGGGGAACCGCCGGCACAAACGGGGCCAAAGAGAATGGCAAAATGAAATGTTCAAAAATTTTATAGGCAAGCGAAATCTCGTGTCAAACTTCCGTCAAGTCGATATGGACACTTTAAATCGTTAACAACTTTTTCAATTTTTGAGCTAAATGGCTGAAATATGGTGAATGGCAGGCACAAACGAATGGTAAAAAACATTTTCAGGAAACTCAAATAATAGAAAGTGGCCAGACTAATTTGCATGCAAATTTCTCGCCTAATAATGCGGCACAAACCATGAAACTTGGTGAATCGCCAGAACAAACGAGGCCAAGGAGAATGGCAAAAGGAAATGTTCGAAAATCCTATAGAGAAACGAAATCGCGTGTGAAACTTCCGACAAGTTGGTATGGCGACATTTAATACATAAGAACGTTTTCAATTTTTGAGCTAACTGGCTGAATTTTGGTGAATGGGCGGCACTACCATGAAGCAAACGAATGGAAAATGATATTTTCAAAAAATTCAAAAAATAAAACGTAGCCAGACCAACTTTACATACAAATATCTCGCCCAATTATGCGGTACAAACGATTAAACTTAATGAATCTACTGCACAAACGATGCCAAAGAAAATAGGAAAAAGAAATTTTGAATAATCTGAAAGACAAACAAAATCGCTTACCAAACTTCCGTCAAATTGGTATGACCACTTTAAATACTTAATATCATTTTCAATTTTTCACCTAAATGGCTGAAATATGGTGAATGGCCGGCACCAACGAATGGAAAAAGATATTTTCAAAAAACTCAAAAAATAAAAAGTGGCCACACCAAGTTGATTGAGAATATCTCGCCTAATAATGAAATACGAACGATGAAACTTGATGAATCGTTAGCACAAAAGAGGCCAAAAGGAATGGTTATAAAAAATTTAGAAAAATCATATAAACAAACGAAATCTCGTGTCAAACTTCCGTCAAGTTGGTATGGCCACTTTAAATACTTAATATCATTTTCAATTTTTGAGCTAAATGGCTGAAATATGGTGAATGGCCGGCACCAACGAATGGAAAAAGACATTTTCAAAAAACTCAAAAAATAAAAAGTGGCCAGACCAAGTTGATTGCGAATATCTCGCGTAATAATGAAATACAAACGATGAAACTTGATGAATCGTTAGCACAAAAGAGGCCAAAAGGAATGGTTATAAAAAATTTAGAAAAATCATATAAACAAGCGAAATCTAGTGTCAAACTTCCGTCAAGTTGGTATGGCCACTTTAAATACTTAATATCATTTTCAATTTTTGAGCTAAATGGCTGAAATATGGTGAATGGCCGGTACCAACGAATGGAAAAAGACATTTTCAAAAAACTCAAAAATAAAAAGTGGCCAGACCAAGTTGATTGCGAATATCTCGCGTAATAATGAAATACAAACGATGAAACTTGATGAATCGCTGGCACAAATGAGGCCAAAAGGAATGGTAACAAGAAATTTAGAAAAATCATATAAACAAGCGAAATCTCGTGTCAAACTTCCGTCATATTGGTATGGCCACTTTAAATACTTAATATCATTTTCAATTTTTGAGCTAAATGGCTGAAATATGGTGAATAGCCGGCACAAACGAATGGTAAAAAGACATTTTCAAAAAACTCAAAAATAAAAAGTGGCCAGACCAAGTTGATTGCGAATATCTCGCGTAATAATGAAATACAAACGATGAAACTTGATGAATCGCTGGCACAAATGAGGCCAAAAGGAATGGTAACAAGAAATTTAGAAAAATCATATAAACAAGCGAAATCTCGTGTCAAACTTCCGTCATATTGGTATGGCCACTTTAAATACTTAATATCATTTTCAATTTTTGAGCTAAATGGCTGAAATATGGTGAATAGCCGGCACAAACGAATGGTAAAAAGACGTTTTCAAGAAACTCAAAAAATAAAAAGTGGCCAGACCAAGTTGATTGCGAATATCTCGCGTAATAATGAAATACAAACGATGAAACTTGATGAATCGCTGGCACAAATGAGACCAAAAGGAATGGTAACAAGAAATTTAGAAAAATCATATAAACAAGCGAAATTTCGTGTCAAACTTCTGTCAAGTTCGTAGGGCCACTTTAAATACTTAATATCTTTTTCAATTTTTGAGCTAAATGGCTGAAATATAGTGAATGGCCGGCAGAAACGAATGGTAAAAGACGTTTTCAAGAAACTCAAAGAATAAAAAGTGGCCAGACCAATTTGACCTGCAAATATCTCGCCTAAAGATGCGGCTCAAACGATGAAACTTGGTGAATCGCCGGCACAAACGAGGCCAAAGAGAATAGCAAAATGAAATTTCCAAAAATTGTATAGACAAGCGAAATCGCGTCTGAAACTTCTGACAAGTTGGTATGGCCACATTTAATAGATAAGAACTTTTTCAATTTTTTAGCTAAATTGCTGAAATTTGGTGATTAGCTGGCACAAAGAAATGGACAAAAGAAATATCCAAAAAACTAAAAAAATAAAAAGTGGCCAGACCAATTCGACAAGCGAATATCTCGCTTAATAATGCGGTACAATCGATGAAACTTTGGTGAACCGCCGGTACAAACAAGGCCAGAAAGAATGGCAAAAAAAATGTTGACAAATCTTATAGACAACCGAAATCGCGTGTCAAACTTCAGTCAAGTTGGTATGGCCACATTAAATCCTTAATAACTTTTTCAATTTTTGAGCAAAATGGCTGAAATATGGTGAATGGCCGCCACAAACGAATGGAAAAAAGACATTTTCAAAAAACTCAAAAAATAGAAAGTGGCCAGACTAATTTGCATGCAAATTTCTCGCCTAATAATGCGGCACAAACCATGAAACTTGGTGAATCACCGGAACAAACGAGGCCAAGGAGAATGGCAAAAGGAAATGTTCGAAAATCCTATAGAGAAACGAAATCGCGTGTGAAACTTCCGACAAGTTGGTATGGCCACATTTAATACATAAGAACGTTTTCAATTTTTGAGCTAACTGGCTGAATTTTGGTGAATGGCCGGCACTACCGCGAAGCAAACGAATGGAAAATGACATTTTCAAAAAATTCAAAAAATAAAACGTAGGCAGACCAACTTTACATACAAATATCTCGCCCAATTATGCGTTACAAACGATTAAACTTAATGAATCTACTGCACAAACGATGACAAAGAAAATAGGAAAAAGAAATTTTGAAAAATCTGAAAGACAAAAAAATCGCTTACCAAACTTCCGTCAAATTGGTATGGCCACTTTAAATACTTAATATCATTTTCAATTTTTCACCTAAATGGCTGAAATATGGTGAATGGCCGGCACCAACGAATGGAAAAAGATATTTTCAAAAAACTCAAAAAATAAAAAGTGGCCAGACAAAGTTGATTGCGAATATCTCGCGTAATAATGAAATACAAACGATGAAACTTGATGAATCGCTGGCACAAATGAGACCAAAAGGAATGGTAACAAGAAATTTAGAAAAATCATATAAACAAGCGAAATTTCGTGTCAAACTTCTGTCAAGTTCGTAGGGCCACTTTAAATACTTAATATCTTTTTCAATTTTTGAGCTAAATGGCTGAAATATAGTGAATGCCGGCAGAAACGAATGTAAAAGACGTTTTCAAGAAACTCAAAGAATAAAAAGTGGCCAGACCAATTTGACCTGCAAATATCTCGCCTAAAGATGCGGCTCAAACGATGAAACTTGGTGAATCGCCGGCACAAACGAGGCCAAAGAGAATAGCAAAATGAAATGTTCAAAAATTGTATAGACAAGCGAAATCGCGTCTGAAACTTCTGACAAGTTGGTATGGCCACATTTAATAGATAAGAACTTTTTCAATTTTTTAGCTAAATAGCTGAAATTCGGTGATTAGCTGGCACAAGGAAATGGCCAAAAGAAATATCCAAAAAACTAAAAAAATAAAAAGTGGCCAGACCAATTCGACAAGCGAATATCTCGCTTAATAATGCGGTACAATCGATGAAACTTGGTGAACCGCCGGTACAAACAAGGCCAGAGAGAATGGCAAAAAAAATGTTGACAAATCTTATAGACAACCGAAATCGCGTGTCAAACTTCCGTCAAGTTGGTATGGCCACTTTAAATCCTTAATAACTTTTTCAATTTTTGAGCAAAATAGCTGAAATATGGTGAATGGCCGCCACAAACGAATGGTAAAAGACGTTTTCAGGAAACTCAAATAATAGAAAGTGGCCAGACTAATTTGCATGCAAATTTCTAATAATGCGGCACAAACCATGAAACTTGGGGAACCGCCGGCACAAACGAGGCCAAGGAGAATGGCAAAATCAAAAGTTCAAAAATCGTATATACAAGCGAAATTGCGTGTCAAACTACCGACAAGTTGGTATTGCCACATTTAATCCATAATAACTTTTTCAATTTTTGAGCTAAATAGCTGAAACTTGGTGAAAAGCTGGCACAAAGGAATGGCTAAAAGAAATTTTCATAATACTCAAAAAAAAAAGTTGCCAGACCATGTTCATTGCGAATATCTCGCCTAATAATGCAATACAACCTTTGAAACTTGGTGAATCGCTGGCACAAATGAGGCCAAAGGAAATGGTACAAAGAAATTTAGAAAAATCTAATAGACAAGCGAAATCTCGTGTCCAACTTTTGTCAAGTTGATGTGGACACTTTAAATCCTTAATAACTTTTTCAATTTTTGAGCTAAATGGCTGAAATATGGTGAATGGCCGGCACAAACGAATGGACAAAGACGTTTTCAAAAAACTGAAAAAATAAAAAGTGGCCAGACGAAGTTGAATGTGAAAATCTCGCCTAATAATGCAATATAAACGATTAAACTTGGTAAATCGCCGGAACAAACTCTGGCAGTTAATTCCGTTAGTTGACGTAGAGCAGCTCAGTTGGTATTTCAGTAACAGATTTTCTTTAATATCTTCTTTAATATTGCAGCACAAACGATGAAACATGGTGAATCGCTGGCTCAAACGAGGCCAGAGAGAATAGCTAAATGAAATGTTCAAAAATCCTGTAGACAAGCGAAATCGCGTGTCAAACTTCCGTCAAGTTGGTATGGCCTTTTTAAATCCTTAATATGTTTTTCAATTTTTGAGCTAAATGGCTGAAATATGGTGAATAGCCGGCACAAACGAATGGTGAAAGGCGTTTTCAAGAAACTCAAAGAATAAAAAGTGGCTAGATTAATTTGACATGCAAATATCTCGCCCAATAATGTTGCACAAACGATGAAACTTGGTGAATTGCGGAACAAACGAGGCGAAAGGGAATGGCAAAAAGAAATGTTCAAAAATCCTATAGACAAGAGAAATCGCGCGTCAAACTCACGAAAATTTGGTATGGCCTCATTTAATACATAAGAACTTTTTCAATTTTTGAACTAAATGGCTGAATTTTGGTGAATGGCCGCCACTACCGCGGAGCAAACGAATGGAGAAAGACATTTTCAAAAAATTCAACAAATAAAACGTAGCCAGACCAACTTTACATGTAAATATCTCGCCCAATAATGCGGTGCAGACGACGAAATTTGGTGAATCTACGGCAAAAACGAGGCCAAATAAAATAGCAGCTAAATAGCTGAAATTTGGTGATTAGCTGGCACAAGGAAATGGCCAAAAGAAATATCCAAAAAACTAAAAAAATAAAAAGTGGCCAGACCAATTCGACAAGTGAATATCTCGCTTAATAATGCGGTACAATCGATGAAACTTGGTGAATTGCGGAACAAACGAGGCGAAAGGGAATGGCAAAAAGAAATGTTCAAAAATCCTATAGACAAGAGAAATCGCGCGTCAAACTCACGAAAATTTGGTATGGCCTCATTTAATACATAAGAACTTTTTCAATTTTTGAACTAAATGGCTGAATTTTGGTGAATGGCCGCCACTACCGCGGAGCAAACGAATGGAGAAAGACATTTTCAAAAAATTCAACAAATAAAACGTAGCCAGACCAACTTTACATGTAAATATCTCGCCAAATAATGCGGTGCAGACGACGAAATTTGGTGAATCTACGGCAAAAACGAGGCCAAATAAAATAGGAGCTAAATAGCTGAAATTTGGTGATTAGCTGGCACAAGGAAATGGCCAAAAGAAATATCCAAAAAACTAAAAAAATAAAAAGTGGCCAGACCAATTCGACATGCGAATATCTCGCTTAATAATGCGGTACAATCGATGAAACTTGGTGAACCGCCGGTACAAACAAGGCCAGAGAGAATGGCAAAAAAAATGTTGACAAATCTTATAGACAACCGAGATCGCGTGTCAAACTTCCGTCAAGTTGGTATGGCCACTTTAAATCCTTAATAACTTTTTCAATTTTTGAGCAAAATGGCTGAAATATGGTGAATGGCCGCCACAAACGAATGGAAAAAAGACATTTTCAAAAAACTCAAAAAATCAAAAGTGGCCAGACCAAATTGACATGCAAACATTTCGCAAATAATACGGTACAAACGATGAAACTAGGAGAATCGCCGGCACAAACGGGGCCAGAGAGAATTACCAAAAGAAATGTTGAAAAATCTTATAGGCAAGCGAAATCTCGTGTCAAACTTCCGTCAAGTTGATATGGACACTTTAAATCCTTAATATCTTTTTCAATTTTTGACTTAAATGGCTGAAATATGGTGAATGGCCGGCACAAACGAATGGTAAAGATATTTTTAAGATACTCGAAAAATAAAAAGTGGCCAGACCAAATTGAAATGCAAATATCTCGCCAAAAAATGCGTTACAAACGATTAAACTTAATGAATCTACTGCACAAACGATGCCAAAGAAAATAGGAAAAAGAAATTTTGAAAAATCTGAAAGACAAACAAAATCGCTTACCAAACTTCCGTCAAATTGGTATGGCCACTTTAAATACTTAATATCATTTTCAATTTTTCACCTAAATGGCTGAAATATGGTGAATGGCCGGCACCAACGAATGGAAAAAGATATTTTCAAAAAACTCAAAAAATAAAAAGTGGCCACACCAAGTTGATTGAGAATATCTCGCCTAATAATGAAATACAAACGATGAAACTTGATGAATCGTTAGCACAAAAGAGGCCAAAAGGAATGGTTATAAAAAATTTAGAAAAATCATATAAACAAGCGAAATCTCGTGTCAAACTTCCGTCAAGTTGGTATGGCCACTTTAAATACTTAATATCATTTTGAATTTTTGAGCTAAATGGCTGAAATATGGTGAATGGCCGGCACCAACGAATGGAAAAAGATATTTTCAAAAAACTCAAAAAATAAAAAGTGGCCACACCAAGTTGATTGAGAATATCTCGCCTAATAATGAAATACAAACGATGAAACTTGATGAATCGTTAGCACAAATGAGGCCAAAAGGAATGGTAACAAGAAATTTAGAAAAATCATATAAACAAGCGAAATCTCGTGTCAAAAAATGCGGCACATTCTTTTTTTTTTTTTTTTTTTTTTTTTTTTTTTTTTTTTTTTTTTTTTTTTTTTTTTTTTTTTTTGAAAATGTCTTTTTCCATTCGTTGGTGCCGAGGCCAAATAAAATAGGAATTTTTTTTTTTAAAAATCTGAAAAGCAAGCAAAATCGCTTGTCAAACTTCCGTCAAGTTGGTATGGCCACTTTAAATCCTTAATAACTTTTTCAATTTTTGAGCTAAATGGCTGAAATATGGTGAATGGCCGGCAGAAACGAATGATAAAAGACGTTTTCAAAAAACTCAAAGAATAAAAAGTGGCCAGACCAATTTGACATGCAAATATCTCGCCTAATAATGCGGCACAAACGATGAAACTTGGTGAATCACCGGCACAGACGAGGCCAAAGAGAATAGCAAAATGAAATGTTCAAAAATTTTATACACAAGCGAAATCGCGTTTCAAACTACCGACAAGTTGGTATGGTCACATTTAATCCATAATAACTTTTTCAATTTTTGAGCTAAATGGCTGAAATATGGTGAATAGCCGGCACAAACGAATGGTAAAAAGACGTTTTCAAGAAACTCAAAGAATAAAAAGTGTTCAGACCAATTTTATATGCAAATATCTCGCCTAATAATGCGGCCCAAACGAAAAAGTGGCCACACCAAGTTGATTGAGAATATCTCGCCTAATAATGAAATACAAACGATGAAACTTGATGAATCGTTAGCACAAAAGAGGCCAAAAGGAATGGTTATAAAAAATTTAGAAAAATCATATAAACAAGCGAAATCTAGTGTCAAACTTCCGTCAAGTTGGTATGGCCACTTTAAATACTTAATATCATTTTCAATTTTTGAGCTAAATGGCTGAAATATGGTGAATGGCCGGTACCAACGAATGGAAAAAGACATTTTCAAAAAACTCAAAAATAAAAAGTGGCCAGACCAAGTTGATTGCGAATATCTCGCGTAATAATGAAATACAAACGATGAAACTTGATGAATCGCTGGCACAAATGAGGCCAAAAGGAATGGTAACAAGAAATTTAGAAAAATCATATAAACAAGCGAAATTTCGTGTCAAACTTCTGTCAAGTTCGTAGGGCCACTTTAAATACTTAATATCTTTTTCAATTTTTGAGCTAAATGGCTGAAATATAGTGAATGCCGGCAGAAACGAATGTAAAAGACGTTTTCAAGAAACTCAAAGAATAAAAAGTGGCCAGACCAATTTGACCTGCAAATATCTCGCCTAAAGATGCGGCTCAAACGATGAAACTTGGTGAATCGCCGGCACAAACGAGGCCAAAGAGAATAGCAAAATGAAATGTTCAAAAATTGTATAGACAAGCGAAATCGCGTCTGAAACTTCTGACAAGTTGGTATGGCCACATTTAATAGATAAGAACTTTTTCAATTTTTTAGCTAAATAGCTGAAATTTGGTGATTAGCTGGCACAAGGAAATGGCCAAAAGAAATATCCAAAAAACTAAAAAAATAAAAAGTGGCCAGACCAATTCGACAAGCGAATATCTCGCTTAATAATGCGGTACAATCGATGAAACTTGGTGAACCGCCGGTACAAACAAGGCTAGAGAGAATGGCAAAAAAAATGTTGACAAATCTTATAGACAACCGAAATCGCGTGTCAAACTTCCGTCAAGTTGGTATGGCCACTTTAAATCCTTAATAACTTTTTCAATTTTTGAGCAAAATGGCTGAAATATGGTGAATGGCCGCCACAAACGAATGGAAAAAAGACATTTTCAAAAAACTCAAAAAATAATAAGTGGCCAGACCAAATTGACATGCAAACATTTCGCAAATAATGCGGTACAAACGATGAAACTTGGGGAACCGCCGGCACAAACGGGGCCAAAGAGAATGGCAAAATGAAATGTTCAAAAATTTTATAGGCAAGCGAAATCTCGTGTCAAACTTCCGTCAAGTCGATATGGACACTTTAAATCCTTAATAACTTTTTCAATTTTTGAGCTAAATGGCTGAAATATGGTGAATGGCCGGCACAAACGAATGGACAAAGACGTTTTCAAAAAACTGAAAAAATAAAAAGTGGCCAGACGAAGTTGAATGTGAAAATCTCGCCTAATAATGCAATATAAACGATTAAACTTGGTAAATCGCCGGAACAAACTCTGGCAGTTAATTCCGTTAGTTGACGTAGAGCAGCTCAGTTGGTATTTCAGTAACAGATTTTCTTTAATATCTTCTTTAATATTGCAGCACAAACGATGAAACATGGTGAATCGCTGGCTCAAACGAGGCCAGAGAGAATAGCTAAATGAAATGTTCAAAAATCCTGTAGACAAGCGAAATCGCGTGTCAAACTTCCGTCAAGTTGGTATGGCCTTTTTAAATCCTTAATATGTTTTTCAATTTTTGAGCTAAATGGCTGAAATATGGTGAATAGCCGGCACAAACGAATGGTGAAAGGCGTTTTAAGAAACTCAAAGAATAAAAAGTGGCTAGATTAATTTGACATGCAAATATCTCGCCCAATAATGTTGCACAAACGATGAAACTTGGGGAACCGCCGGCACAAACGGGGCCAAAGAGAATGGCAAAATGAAATGTTCAAAAATTTTATAGGCAAGCGAAATCTCGTGTCAAACTTCCGTCAAGTCGATATGGACACTTTAAATCCTTAATAACTTTTTCAATTTTTGAGCTAAATGGCTGAAATATGGTGAATGGCAGGCACAAACGAATGGTAAAAGACGTTTTCAGGAAACTCAAATAATAGAAAGTGGCCAGACTAATTTGCATGCGAATATCTCGCCTAATAATGCGGTACAAACGATGAATTACAGGCACAAACGAGGTAACAAAAAATGGCAAACAGAAATTTTAAATATTATGAAAGACAAGCGTAATCGCATGTCCAATTTCCGTCAAGTTGGTATGGCCACTTTAAATCCTTAATAGCTTTATCAATTTTTGAGCTAAATGGTTGAAATATAGTGAATGGCCGGCAAAAACGAAGCTCAAACGAACGATAAAAAGTAATTTTGAATAAACTAAAAATAAAAAGTAGCCACACCAAATTGACATACGAATACCGCGCGTTTTAATGCGGCGTAAACGATGAAACATGGTGAATCACCGGCTCAAACGAGGCCAAAGAGATTGGCAAAAAGTCATTTTGAAAAAAATTAAAAAATGAAAAGTGGCCAGACCAACTTGACATGCAAATATCTCGCCCAATAATGCGGCACAAACGATGAAACTTGGTGAATCGCCGGCACAAACGAAGCCCAAATGAAAGGTTAAACGAAATTTTGTAAAAACTCAAAAATTAAAAGTAGCTATACCAAACTGTCATGCGAATATCGCGCGTAATAAAGCGATTTAATCCATGTAGCTTCGCGAATCACTGGCACAAACGAGGCCAAAGAGAATGGTAAAAAGATATTTTGAAAAAACTCAAAAATAAGAAGAGGCCAGACCAAGTTGACATGGGAATAACCCGCGTAATAAAGCGGCACAAACGATGAAACTTGTTGAATCGCCGCAACAAATGAAGCTGAAACGAACGGTAAGACGAAATTTTGAAAAACTCAAAAAATAAAAAGGCTAAACCAAGTTGACATGGGAATATCGCGCGTTATAATGCGACACAAACGAAGTAACTTCCCGAATCACCGGCACAAACGAGGCCAAAGAGATTGGTAAAAAAAAAATTTTGAGAAATCTTATAAACAAGAGAAATCGGTGTCAAACTACCGTCAAGTTTGTATGGCCAGTTTAAATTCTTAATAACATTTTCAATTTTTGAGATAAATGGCTGAAATTTTGTGAATTGCCGGCACAAAATAATGGCAAAAAGAAATTTTTAAAATATGAAAAAATAAAAAGTGGCCAGACAAACTGGACAAGCGAATATCTCGCCTAATAAAAATAAAAAGTGGACAGACCAACTAAACATGCAAATATCTCGCCTAATAATGCGGCACAAACGATGAAACTTGCTGAATCGCCGGCACAAACGAAGCACAAGCGAACGGTAAAACGAAATTATGGAAAAACTCAAAAATTAAAAATAGCTACACCAATTTGACATGCGAATATCGCGCGTAATAATGCGTAATCCATGTAGCTTGGCGAATAACCGGCACAAACGAGGCTATTGAGAATGGCAAAAAGAAATTTTGAAAAAGCTCAAAAATAAAAAGTGGTCATTCCAACTTGACATGCGAATATCTCGCTTATTAAAGACCACAAACGATGAAACTTCCGAATCACCGGCACAAACGAAGCCAAAGAGATTGGTAAAAAGAAATTTTGAGAAATCTTATGGACAAGCGAAATCGCGTGTCAAACTTCCGTCAAGTTTGTATGGCCAGTATAAATTCTTAATAACTTTTTCAATTTTTGAGCTAAATCACTGAAATTTTGTGAATGGCTGGCTAAAAGGCGGCACAAACGAAGTGCAAAAAGAAATTTTCAAAAAACTCAAAAAATAAAAAGTGGCCAGACAAAATCGACATGCGTATATCTCGCCTAATAATGCGGTTCAAACGATGAAACTTGGTGAATCGCTGGCACCAATGAGGCCAAAGGGAATGGTAAAAAGAAATTTAGAAAAATCTTCAAGACAAGCGAAATCGCGTGTCCAACTTCCATCAAATTGGTATAGATACATTAAATCCATAATAACTGTTACAATTTTTGAGCTAAATTGCTTAATTTTAGTGAATGGCCGGAACAAACGCGGCACCAACGAATGGTAAAATGACATTTTCAAAAAACTCAAAAATAAAGAAGAGGTCACACCAAATTCACATACAAAAATTTTGCCTAATAATGCGGCACAAACGGTGAAATTTGGTGAATCTACTGCACAAACGAGGCAAAAGAAAATGGCAAAATGAAATTTTAAATAATATGAAAGACATGCGAAATCGCATGACCAACTTCCGTCAAGTTCGTACGGCCACACTAAATTCTTAATAACTTTCTCAATTTTTGAGCTAAATGGCTCAAATCTGGTGAATATCTGGAACACACGCTGCACAAACGAATGGTAAAAAGTAATTGTGAATAAACTAAAAATAAATAGTGACCACACCAAATTGACATACGAATACCGCGCGTAATAATGCGTCGTAAACGATGAAACTTGGTGAATCACCGGCACAAACGAGGCCAAAGAGATTGGCTAAAAGTCATTTCGAAAAAATTTAACAAATGAAAAGTGACCATACCAACTTGACATGCGAATATCTCGCGTATTAAAGACCACAAACAATGAAACTTGGTGAATCGCCGGCACAAACGAAGCCTAAACGAACGGTAAAACGAAATTTTGAAAAACTCAAAAAATAAAAAGGCTTTATCAGAGTGACATGCGAAAATCGCGCGTTATAATGCGACACAAACAAAGTATCTTCCCGAATCACCGGCAAAAACGAGGCCAAAGAGATTGGTAAAAAGAAATTTTGAGAAATCTTATAAACAAGAGAAAACGGTGTCAAACTTCCGTCAAGTTTGTAAGGCCAGTTTAAGTTCTTAATAACATTTTCAATTTTTGAGCTAAATGGCTGAAATTTTGTGAATTGCCGGCACAAACTAATAGCAAAAGAAATTTTTAAAAAACTCAAAAAATAAAAAGTGGCCAGACCAACTTGACATGCGAATATCTCGCCTAATAATGCGGTACAAACGATGAAACTTGGTGAATCGCCGGCATAAACGAGGTCAAAGAGAATGGCAAAAGGAAATGTTGAAAAATCCTGTAGACAAGCGAAATCGCGTGTCAAACTTCCGACAAGTTAGTATGGCCACATTTAATCCATTATAACTTTTAAAATTTTTGAGCTAAATGGCTGAAAAATGTTGAATGGACGTCACAATCGCGGCACAAACAAAAGGTATAAAGACATTTTCTAGATATTCAAAAAATAAAAAGTGGACCGACCAACTTGACATGGAAATATCTCGCCCAATAATGAGGAACAAACGACGAAATTTGGTGAATCTTAGGCACCAATGAGGTCAAAGAAAATAGGAAAAAGCAATTTTGATAAATCTGAAAGGCAAGCGAAATCGCGTGTCCAAATTCAGTCAAGTTGGTCTAGCCACTTTTAATTCTTAAATTTTTTTTCAATTTTTGAGCTAAATAGCTAAAATTTGGTGAATGGACGGCACAAACGAATGGAAAAAAGACATTTTCTAAAATCTCAAAAAATAAAAAGTGGCCTGACCAAATTGACATGCAAATATCTCGCCTAACAATGCGACACAAACGATCTAACTTGTCGAATCACAGGTACAAACGAGGCCAAAGAGAATGGCAAAACGATATTTTGAAAAAACTCAAAAATAAAGATTCGCTACATCTACTTGACATGCAAATATCTCCCTGATGATGCGGCACAAAAGATGAAACTTGGCGAATCACCGGCACAAACGAGGACAAAGAATCTGGTAAAAAATATTTCAATAAATTCAAAAAATTAAAAGTTAAATCAATTTTTTTCATATTAACTTGACACGCTAACATCACGCTCGGTATGGCGGCACAAACGAAAAAAAAATTGATATTGAAATAGTTATTTGTAAAGTTTTAGGAAATAGTAAAATACTATTATTTGCTGTAACAGATAAGTATTTATTGCTACATATAAACTCATCAGCCGCTGATGTACTCTGGCAGTTAATTACGTTAGTTGACGTACAGCTGCGCTGTTGGTGTCAGTATGTCAGTAACAGTTTTTGTTTAATAACTTCCTTAATATAACGCCACAAACGATGAAATTTAGCGAATCGCCGTAAAACGAGGCCAAAAAGAATGGCAAAAAGAAATTTTGAAAAAACAGAAAGACAAGCGAAATCGCATGTCCAACATCCGTCAAGTTGGTATGGCCAGATTAAATTCGTAATATCTTTTTCAATTTTTAAGCTAAATGGCTGAAATATGGCGAATGGCCGGCACAAACGAATGATAAAAGACGTTTTCAAAAAACTCAAAGAATAAAAAGTGGCCAGACCAATTTGACATGCAAATATCTCGCCTAATAATGCGGCACAAACGATGAAACTTGGTGAATCACCGGCACAGACGAGGCCAAAGAGAATAGCAAAATGAAATGTTCAAAAATTTTATACACAAGCGAAATCGCGTTTCAAACTACCGACAAGTTGGTATGGTCACATTTAATCCATAATAACTTTTTCAATTTTTGAGCTAAATGGCTGAAATATGGTGAATAGCCGGCACAAACGAATGGTAAAAAGACGTTTTCAAGAAACTCAAAGAATAAAAAGTGTTCAGACCAATTTTATATGCAAATATCTCGCCTAATAATGCGGCCCAAACGAAAAAGTGGCCACACCAAGTTGATTGAGAATATCTCGCCTAATAATGAAATACAAACGATGAAACTTGATGAATCGTTAGCACAAAAGAGGCCAAAAGGAATGGTTATAAAAAATTTAGAAAAATCATATAAACAAGCGAAATCTAGTGTCAAACTTCCGTCAAGTTGGTATGGCCACTTTAAATACTTAATATCATTTTCAATTTTTGAGCTAAATGGCTGAAATATGGTGAATGGCCGGTACCAACGAATGGAAAAAGACATTTTCAAAAAACTCAAAAATAAAAAGTGGCCAGACCAAGTTGATTGCGAATATCTCGCGTAATAATGAAATACAAACGATGAAACTTGATGAATCGCTGGCACAAATGAGGCCAAAAGGAATGGTAACAAGAAATTTAGAAAAATCATATAAACAAGCGAAATTTCGTGTCAAACTTCTGTCAAGTTCGTAGGGCCACTTTAAATACTTAATATCTTTTTCAATTTTTGAGCTAAATGGCTGAAATATAGTGAATGCCGGCAGAAACGAATGTAAAAGACGTTTTCAAGAAACTCAAAGAATAAAAAGTGGCCAGACCAATTTGACCTGCAAATATCTCGCCTAAAGATGCGGCTCAAACGATGAAACTTGGTGAATCGCCGGCACAAACGAGGCCAAAGAGAATAGCAAAATGAAATGTTCAAAAATTGTATAGACAAGCGAAATCGCGTCTGAAACTTCTGACAAGTTGGTATGGCCACATTTAATAGATAAGAACTTTTTCAATTTTTTAGCTAAATAGCTGAAATTTGGTGATTAGCTGGCACAAGGAAATGGCCAAAAGAAATATCCAAAAAACTAAAAAAATAAAAAGTGGCCAGACCAATTCGACAAGCGAATATCTCGCTTAATAATGCGGTACAATCGATGAAACTTGGTGAACCGCCGGTACAAACAAGGCTAGAGAGAATGGCAAAAAAAATGTTGACAAATCTTATAGACAACCGAAATCGCGTGTCAAACTTCCGTCAAGTTGGTATGGCCACTTTAAATCCTTAATAACTTTTTCAATTTTTGAGCAAAATGGCTGAAATATGGTGAATGGCCGCCACAAACGAATGGAAAAAAGACATTTTCAAAAAACTCAAAAAATAATAAGTGGCCAGACCAAATTGACATGCAAACATTTCGCAAATAATGCGGTACAAACGATGAAACTTGGGGAACCGCCGGCACAAACGGGGCCAAAGAGAATGGCAAAATGAAATGTTCAAAAATTTTATAGGCAAGCGAAATCTCGTGTCAAACTTCCGTCAAGTCGATATGGACACTTTAAATCCTTAATAACTTTTTCAATTTTTGAGCTAAATGGCTGAAATATGGTGAATGGCCGGCACAAACGAATGGACAAAGACGTTTTCAAAAAACTGAAAAAATAAAAAGTGGCCAGACGAAGTTGAATGTGAAAATCTCGCCTAATAATGCAATATAAACGATTAAACTTGGTAAATCGCCGGAACAAACTCTGGCAGTTAATTCCGTTAGTTGACGTAGAGCAGCTCAGTTGGTATTTCAGTAACAGATTTTCTTTAATATCTTCTTTAATATTGCAGCACAAACGATGAAACATGGTGAATCGCTGGCTCAAACGAGGCCAGAGAGAATAGCTAAATGAAATGTTCAAAAATCCTGTAGACAAGCGAAATCGCGTGTCAAACTTCCGTCAAGTTGGTATGGCCTTTTTAAATCCTTAATATGTTTTTCAATTTTTGAGCTAAATGGCTGAAATATGGTGAATAGCCGGCACAAACGAATGGTGAAAGGCGTTTTAAGAAACTCAAAGAATAAAAAGTGGCTAGATTAATTTGACATGCAAATATCTCGCCCAATAATGTTGCACAAACGATGAAACTTGGGGAACCGCCGGCACAAACGGGGCCAAAGAGAATGGCAAAATGAAATGTTCAAAAATTTTATAGGCAAGCGAAATCTCGTGTCAAACTTCCGTCAAGTCGATATGGACACTTTAAATCCTTAATAACTTTTTCAATTTTTGAGCTAAATGGCTGAAATATGGTGAATGGCAGGCACAAACGAATGGTAAAAGACGTTTTCAGGAAACTCAAATAATAGAAAGTGGCCAGACTAATTTGCATGCGAATATCTCGCCTAATAATGCGGTACAAACGATGAATTACAGGCACAAACGAGGTAACAAAAAATGGCAAACAGAAATTTTAAATATTATGAAAGACAAGCGTAATCGCATGTCCAATTTCCGTCAAGTTGGTATGGCCACTTTAAATCCTTAATAGCTTTATCAATTTTTGAGCTAAATGGTTGAAATATAGTGAATGGCCGGCAAAAACGAAGCTCAAACGAACGATAAAAAGTAATTTTGAATAAACTAAAAATAAAAAGTAGCCACACCAAATTGACATACGAATACCGCGCGTTTTAATGCGGCGTAAACGATGAAACATGGTGAATCACCGGCTCAAACGAGGCCAAAGAGATTGGCAAAAAGTCATTTTGAAAAAAATTAAAAAATGAAAAGTGGCCAGACCAACTTGACATGCAAATATCTCGCCCAATAATGCGGCACAAACGATGAAACTTGGTGAATCGCCGGCACAAACGAAGCCCAAATGAAAGGTTAAACGAAATTTTGTAAAAACTCAAAAATTAAAAGTAGCTATACCAAACTGTCATGCGAATATCGCGCGTAATAAAGCGATTTAATCCATGTAGCTTCGCGAATCACTGGCACAAACGAGGCCAAAGAGAATGGTAAAAAGATATTTTGAAAAAACTCAAAAATAAGAAGAGGCCAGACCAAGTTGACATGGGAATAACCCGCGTAATAAAGCGGCACAAACGATGAAACTTGTTGAATCGCCGCAACAAATGAAGCTGAAACGAACGGTAAGACGAAATTTTGAAAAACTCAAAAAATAAAAAGGCTAAACCAAGTTGACATGGGAATATCGCGCGTTATAATGCGACACAAACGAAGTAACTTCCCGAATCACCGGCACAAACGAGGCCAAAGAGATTGGTAAAAAAAAAATTTTGAGAAATCTTATAAACAAGAGAAATCGGTGTCAAACTACCGTCAAGTTTGTATGGCCAGTTTAAATTCTTAATAACATTTTCAATTTTTGAGATAAATGGCTGAAATTTTGTGAATTGCCGGCACAAAATAATGGCAAAAAGAAATTTTTAAAATATGAAAAAATAAAAAGTGGCCAGACAAACTGGACAAGCGAATATCTCGCCTAATAAAAATAAAAAGTGGACAGACCAACTAAACATGCAAATATCTCGCCTAATAATGCGGCACAAACGATGAAACTTGCTGAATCGCCGGCACAAACGAAGCACAAGCGAACGGTAAAACGAAATTATGGAAAAACTCAAAAATTAAAAATAGCTACACCAATTTGACATGCGAATATCGCGCGTAATAATGCGTAATCCATGTAGCTTGGCGAATAACCGGCACAAACGAGGCTATTGAGAATGGCAAAAAGAAATTTTGAAAAAGCTCAAAAATAAAAAGTGGTCATTCCAACTTGACATGCGAATATCTCGCTTATTAAAGACCACAAACGATGAAACTTCCGAATCACCGGCACAAACGAAGCCAAAGAGATTGGTAAAAAGAAATTTTGAGAAATCTTATGGACAAGCGAAATCGCGTGTCAAACTTCCGTCAAGTTTGTATGGCCAGTATAAATTCTTAATAACTTTTTCAATTTTTGAGCTAAATCACTGAAATTTTGTGAATGGCTGGCTAAAAGGCGGCACAAACGAAGTGCAAAAAGAAATTTTCAAAAAACTCAAAAAATAAAAAGTGGCCAGACAAAATCGACATGCGTATATCTCGCCTAATAATGCGGTTCAAACGATGAAACTTGGTGAATCGCTGGCACCAATGAGGCCAAAGGGAATGGTAAAAAGAAATTTAGAAAAATCTTCAAGACAAGCGAAATCGCGTGTCCAACTTCCATCAAATTGGTATAGATACATTAAATCCATAATAACTGTTACAATTTTTGAGCTAAATTGCTTAATTTTAGTGAATGGCCGGAACAAACGCGGCACCAACGAATGGTAAAATGACATTTTCAAAAAACTCAAAAATAAAGAAGAGGTCACACCAAATTCACATACAAAAATTTTGCCTAATAATGCGGCACAAACGGTGAAATTTGGTGAATCTACTGCACAAACGAGGCAAAAGAAAATGGCAAAATGAAATTTTAAATAATATGAAAGACATGCGAAATCGCATGACCAACTTCCGTCAAGTTCGTACGGCCACACTAAATTCTTAATAACTTTCTCAATTTTTGAGCTAAATGGCTCAAATCTGGTGAATATCTGGAACACACGCTGCACAAACGAATGGTAAAAAGTAATTGTGAATAAACTAAAAATAAATAGTGACCACACCAAATTGACATACGAATACCGCGCGTAATAATGCGTCGTAAACGATGAAACTTGGTGAATCACCGGCACAAACGAGGCCAAAGAGATTGGCTAAAAGTCATTTCGAAAAAATTTAACAAATGAAAAGTGACCATACCAACTTGACATGCGAATATCTCGCGTATTAAAGACCACAAACAATGAAACTTGGTGAATCGCCGGCACAAACGAAGCCTAAACGAACGGTAAAACGAAATTTTGAAAAACTCAAAAAATAAAAAGGCTTTATCAGAGTGACATGCGAAAATCGCGCGTTATAATGCGACACAAACAAAGTATCTTCCCGAATCACCGGCAAAAACGAGGCCAAAGAGATTGGTAAAAAGAAATTTTGAGAAATCTTATAAACAAGAGAAAACGGTGTCAAACTTCCGTCAAGTTTGTAAGGCCAGTTTAAGTTCTTAATAACATTTTCAATTTTTGAGCTAAATGGCTGAAATTTTGTGAATTGCCGGCACAAACTAATAGCAAAAGAAATTTTTAAAAAACTCAAAAAATAAAAAGTGGCCAGACCAACTTGACATGCGAATATCTCGCCTAATAATGCGGTACAAACGATGAAACTTGGTGAATCGCCGGCATAAACGAGGTCAAAGAGAATGGCAAAAGGAAATGTTGAAAAATCCTGTAGACAAGCGAAATCGCGTGTCAAACTTCCGACAAGTTAGTATGGCCACATTTAATCCATTATAACTTTTAAAATTTTTGAGCTAAATGGCTGAAAAATGTTGAATGGACGTCACAATCGCGGCACAAACAAAAGGTATAAAGACATTTTCTAGATATTCAAAAAATAAAAAGTGGACCGACCAACTTGACATGGAAATATCTCGCCCAATAATGAGGAACAAACGACGAAATTTGGTGAATCTTAGGCACCAATGAGGTCAAAGAAAATAGGAAAAAGCAATTTTGATAAATCTGAAAGGCAAGCGAAATCGCGTGTCCAAATTCAGTCAAGTTGGTCTAGCCACTTTTAATTCTTAAATTTTTTTTCAATTTTTGAGCTAAATAGCTAAAATTTGGTGAATGGACGGCACAAACGAATGGAAAAAAGACATTTTCTAAAATCTCAAAAAATAAAAAGTGGCCTGACCAAATTGACATGCAAATATCTCGCCTAACAATGCGACACAAACGATCTAACTTGTCGAATCACAGGTACAAACGAGGCCAAAGAGAATGGCAAAACGATATTTTGAAAAAACTCAAAAATAAAGATTCGCTACATCTACTTGACATGCAAATATCTCCCTGATGATGCGGCACAAAAGATGAAACTTGGCGAATCACCGGCACAAACGAGGACAAAGAATCTGGTAAAAAATATTTCAATAAATTCAAAAAATTAAAAGTTAAATCAATTTTTTTCATATTAACTTGACACGCTAACATCACGCTCGGTATGGCGGCACAAACGAAAAAAAAATTGATATTGAAATAGTTATTTGTAAAGTTTTAGGAAATAGTAAAATACTATTATTTGCTGTAACAGATAAGTATTTATTGCTACATATAAACTCATCAGCCGCTGATGTACTCTGGCAGTTAATTACGTTAGTTGACGTACAGCTGCGCTGTTGGTGTCAGTATGTCAGTAACAGTTTTTGTTTAATAACTTCCTTAATATAACGCCACAAACGATGAAATTTAGCGAATCGCCGTAAAACGAGGCCAAAAAGAATGGCAAAAAGAAATTTTGAAAAAACAGAAAGACAAGCGAAATCGCATGTCCAACATCCGTCAAGTTGGTATGGCCAGATTAAATTCGTAATATCTTTTTCAATTTTTAAGCTAAATGGCTGAAATATGGCGAATGGCCGGCACAAACGAACGGAAAAAAGACATTTTCAAAAAACTCAAAAAATAAAAAGTGGCCAGACCAAATTGACATGCAAATATCTCGCCTAATAATGCGGTACAAACGATTAAACTTGGTAAATCGCCGGCATAAACGAGGCCAAAGAGAATGGCAAAATCAAATGTTCAAAAATAGTACATACAAGCGAAATCGCGTGTCAAACTTCCGTCAAGTTGGTATGGCCTTTATAAATCCTTAATAACTTTTTCAATTTTTGATCTAAATGGCTGAAATATGGTGAATGGCCGGTAAAAACGAATGGTAAAAGACGTTTTCAAGAATCTCAAAGAATAAAAAGTGGCCAGACTAATTTGACATGCAAATATCTCGCCTAATAATGCGGCACAAACGATGAAACTTTGTGAATCGACGGAACAAACGAGGCCAAAGAGAATGGCAAAAAGAAATTTTCAATAATTCTATTGACAAGCGAAATCACGTGTCAAACTTCCGACAAGTTGGTATGGCCACATTTAATACATAAGAACTTTTTCAATTTTTGAGCTAAATGGCTGAATTTTGGTGAATGGCCGGTAAAAACGAATGGTAAAAGACGTTTTCAAGAAACTCAAAGAATAAAAAGTGGCCAGACTAATTTGACATGCAAATATCTTGCCTAATAACGATGAAACTTGGTGAATCGCCGGACCAAACGAGGCAAAGAAATGGCAAAAAGAAATTTTCAAAAATCCTATTGACAAGCGAAATCACGTGTCAAACTTCCGACAAGTTGGTATGGCCACATTTAATACACTCCGCGGAGGAAACGAATGGAAAAAGACATTTTCAAAAAATGCAAAAAATAAAACGTAGCCAGACCAACTTTACATACAAATATCTCGCCCAATAATGCGGTACGTACAAACGATTAAACTTGGTGAATCTTTTTATTTTTTTAAACCTTTATTTAGATTTTTACCACTGCACAGAAATAAATGCAACAAGTAAAACAGATGGTCGGTAATAGAGTGTGCTGATAGGCTAGGCCAACAAACACACATTGACATGTCTGACATGAACGACGGCCATCCAGCGATAGCAGTCGTAATATGCCATAATAGCTGGAGAATCACGACTGTCTTACTAGATAGCATTTTTAATAGTTTATATCTGTTATTTAACTCAGTTCGTTTTAGTCGAGTATGAGGATTCCAGGTTAGTCGCTTGTCGAGGTGAAGTCCAAGTTAACGTACTTTTGTAACGGTAGGAAGAGCAATATGGTTGAAACATACGGAAGGAAGGGTTTTCCGGTTTAGTGTGAAGACTATATGTTTGGATTTTTGTTGATTTACCTTAATTCTCCACTTTCGTAGCCAGGGTTCTAGGATATTAATATGGGATTGAAGATGGCGAGTTGCCATGACAGGATCATTGTCAGACGATAAAATGGCCGTGTCGTCAGCGAAGGTAAAGGTAGCAGTATTTGGATGCAGTGGAAGGTCAGCAGTGTAAATTGTATAGAGGAGGGGTGCGAGAATACTCCCTTGTGGGACACCGGCAAGAATAGGATATATAGGAGAAAAAGAAGTGCCTTGTACAACCATGAAATATCGATCAGCAAGGTATGATTTTAAGATGAGGTAGTAGGTTGAAGGAAGGATGCCCTTAAGTTTCCACAGAAGACCCGGATGCCATACCCGATCAAATGCTTGAGAAATGTCTAGGAAGGCTCCCGGGCAATACTGTCTCCGCTCAAGGGAGGTTGCGACGGTGTCAACAACTCTGTGAGCCTGGTGGATGGTAGAGTGGTAACTACGAAAGCCAAATTGATGGTGAGGAATTAAATTGAGAGGAGTTAAAATAGATTGGAGACGGAATAGTAAAAGTTTCTCGAACATTTTCCCTAGAAGCGGAAGTAGACTAATAGGTCGATAAGAGAAAGGAGAATGAGTTGGTTTGTTGGGTTTATGGATCAGACGGATTGAGGAGAATTTCCAAAGAGTGGGAAAGTGAGTAGTTCTAAGGATAGCATTGTACAAGGATGTTAGGAATACAATGGCCTTGGTTGGGAGCTGGAGAAGGATGCGGGTGGTTATTAGGTCGTATCCAGGACTTTTCTTCCTGGGGAGATTTTGTATTAACCGTTGAACTTCTTTAGGAGTGAATGCTTTGGGTAGTAAAGAAAGGGGAACTGGGATATCAAGTTCTTCATTTATAGTGGCGCTGTGATGAGGATCCTCAATATCAGGATGGGGTACAAAAACTTGGGAGAGGTGTTGGGCAAAGCAGAGTGCTTTATCCTCGTCGGATTTAGCCCATGACCCGTCTGTACGTTGAAGTGGATGAGAGGAATTGTTATATTTTAGGATCTTTTTTGTGGTAGTCCAAAGTGAGTTGTCCTGTGTTGAAAGAGAGAGAGTATATTTTGAGTATTGATCGTTGTAGTAATTATTTAATACATTAGTTAGTTTTCTAGCTAGCCGATTGAAAGCTTTTTTATCGGATGGGTAACGAGAACGATGCCATCGTGCTCTCGCTCGACGTTTCAAGGTGATGAGTGTCCTGATGTTAAGAGGAATGTTGTAAGATACAGACGTCGTTCGGTGTTGGTTGGTAGTAATAGTGGCTCTGTGTAGACTTCCCTGTATAGCGTTTGTTAGCAGCTCAACGTTACTGTCTACTTGTGCGGGTGTCTTCAGTGGTACATTTAAGTTGAGGGTCTGGGTTAAGTTATCACGAAAGTCGCCCCAGTCAACAGAGCCGTTGATGAGAGTAGGTCGAGGAGGAAATGGTTTGGGATGGATGTCGAGAGTTAAGATAACTGGACTATGATCGGAGGACAGGTCATTGAGGGCAAAGGTATCAGTAGATAAGATGCTTAAGTTTGAGCATATGAAGAAATCGAGGAGGTCAGGGCGTTTTCGAGGTGAAGTTGGCCAGTAGGTGGGTTGGGAAGGAGATAAGAAGGTGAAATTAGATTGTGAAATGGCGTTTAATAGTTGTCTACCCCGAGGATTAGCCACTCGGCTGCCCCATCTGGGGTGCTTTGCGTTGTAGTCACCGCCGGATATAAAGCGAGGACCAAGAGATGAGAAAAAAGATAGGAATTCATTTTGGTGGATGTTGTGGTTCGGGGGGCAGTATACAGCAGCGAGCGTATAGGAGAAAGGCTCCGAAAGTAGAGATATAACAGTTGGTTGCAGATAGGAGGATGGGATGTAGGGTATCAGGAAATGCGACAAAGATTTTCGAATGAGTATTGCGGTTCCACCATGTGCTGTTCCGTCCGGGTGGTTAGTCTTGTAAATAGTATAATTGGGGATGTGGAATCGTGTTCTGTCTGTGAAGTGAGTTTCAGTTATTAAGGCTACGTCTATGCGGTTGTCATGAAGAAATATTTCGAGTTCGCGTAAATGTTGATTCAGTCCGTTCGCATTCCAGAGGAGAATGGAGAGGGAATGGAAATTAGGAGGCATTTAAGGCTTGGGAAGGCTTGGGAGAAGGTGATTAACCATTGAGGTGAGGAGCGTAATTAAAGGTGTGATTAAGGTTTTGAAGTCGGTCAGGAAAGAATTTAATACTGTGATGATATCGCTAGAGGAAGATGGGTTGGGTGAAGGAAGAGAATTTTGAGGCGCCGTAGGCCCCGCCACCATCTGAGCAAAAGTTACGTTTTTATCTAGCGATTGGCTACGTTGTAGAGAAGGAAAGCTGGTGTTGTTGACTTGTGGAGGAGAAGTAGAGGCTGAAGAAGTAGCGGCCGGATGTGATCTTCTTTCAGCAGAAGGATGTTCAAAGACGGGGGTTCTTCGAATGCGCTGTAGTTCGCGATGAACAATGCATCCTTTGTAGCTGGTAACGTGATCGTTATTGCAAAGTGCGCACTTTCCAGGTGTATTGGGTGATTTTGTGCAGTCGGATGAGAGATGGTCACCAGCGCACTTGACGCACTTTGGCTTGTGTTGGCAGTAGGAGCGAGTGTGTCCGTACTCTTGGCAGCGCTTACACTGCACTATGCTCCTCTGTTTGTGAGGTTCTTCTATTTTTATTTTACAATAGCAGAGGGTGTCGATTTGGAATACCTCGCTATTGTTCTGTTTCGGCTCCAAGTCCACGAAGAATAGTGGAAGTGTTTGCATGGTGACAGGGTGTATTACCGGAGCAACATTCCGAACGGTGTGGCCAAGTTCTGAGAGCTCGTTTTTAATAATCTCTGTTGGTGTACTCTGGTGCAGGTGTCTGATGACAATGCGATATGCTTTGTCTTCTTCTAACTGGAAGGTGTGGTATTCGGCATTGTGACTTTTTAAGTACCTTATGATGCCTCTGTAGCTTTCTACGGTACTGGCGTTGACAATTAGGTCAGTAATTCTAACTTTGCAAGTAAATGTTTCTCGGCCTACTTCACGCGATAAAGCTTCACAGAATGTGGCGTATCTTGATACGCTCTTTACGTAAATTGGTGGAGGTTTATGTGGTTTCGGTTCTTTGCTGACCGGTGTAGGATCCGCAGTTTCCTCATGTGTTAGGGGTGAGAAAGGGTTAGGGGTCAATACCCCTGGTGGAGCAGTTACGTTAAGCAAACTGCCTGAAGCTGTTTTAAGTGCCGGTGATGGTGATGAGGTAAAGGAACCTTCCTTTTTTTTTTTTTAGCAGCAATTCGAGTAATCATGGCTTTTGTGGTGAGCTTCTTATTTCTTGGGGCACTGCTTTTCATCAGAGATTTCTTTGATGTCTTGGACGTGGTAGACACGTCACCAGACGAGATGTAAGTGTCGTCACTTAGACCCATTTACTTAAATAAACAATTAAGATAAATAAATTAAATAAATAAAAAAAGTTTTTTTATTTTTTTAAATAATAATAAAAATAATTTAAAAAAAAAAAAAAAAAACTACATATTTACAATAGAATTTACAATGTTTACAAGTATCTTAAGAATTACAACTAACGATATAATATATACAAAAAATAATTTGAAAAAAAGAACAGTAAATAATAAAAAATAAAAATAAAAATTCGATATTAAATGTACAGAAACTAATAAATTGTTTTCTTCTTTTCTAAGAGTACAAAAGAGAACACCAAAGTTTTGACAGTTTTTAAAAAAAAAATTAATTTTTTACATACTTTTCGGAGAAGTAGAGGGATATAACAATCTCTCTCTCTCACTCCACCAATCCCACTATTGTCCAGACCAAACTCACCCCACCCAAACCTATAAGTGGGGATAGTTACCCATACACTCGCGCAATTCTCTATTATTTGATAAAATAAAAAGAAATGGTTTTGACCTGCAACACTTAAAATAAACTAATGAAACTTTTCTAATGAAATTAATTATCTATAAATTATGCAAAAACTGTTCGATGAATCTTCCTTAAACTTCACAGGTGAAACGGAAGTGAGATGGTCAAACACTCTGCCAAATTTCAATAAAATCCGAAACTTAGAACCACTGAAAAAGCTAAATGAATTCAGGCCGTTGTCAAACACATGTTCACTGTTCAGAACCTATGACTTGAATCTTGGTGAATCTACGGCACATACGAGGCCAAAGAAAATAGGAAAAAGAAATTTAGAATAATCATATAGACAAGCGAAATCTCGTGTCAAACTTCCGTCAAGTTGATATGGACACTTTAAATCCTTAATAACTTTTTCAATTTTTGAGCTAAATGGCTGAAATATGGTGAATGGCCGGCAGAAACGAATGGTAAAAGACGTTTTCAAGAAACTCAAAGAATAAAAAATGGCCAGACCAATTTGACATGCAAATATCTCGCCTCATAATGCGGTTAAACAATGAAACTTGGTTAACCGCCGGCACAAACGAGGCCAGAGCGAATGGCAAACAAAATGTTCAAAAATCGTATATATCAAAAGTGACGCAAATATCTCGCCCAATAATGCGGTACAAACGATTAAACTTGGTGAATCGCGGCCACAAACGAGGCCAAAGAGAATGGCAAAATCAAATGTTCAAAAATCGTATATACAAGCGAAATTGCGTGTCACTCTACCGACAAGTTGGTATGGCCACATTTAATCCACAATAACTTTTTCAATTTTTGAGCTAAATGGCTGAAATATGCTGAATGGGCGGCAAAAACGAATGGTAAAAGACGTTGTTAGGGGTTAAAAAGAAAATAATAGCTAGGTCCGTCAGTCTGGTGGAAGAGAGAGAGGCAGTGATTATTTATACAGACAAAAACCAAAATATATAAATAAATAATAATTTTTTTTGTTGAGGGGGGGTCAGTCATTTGTAATGCACCTCTTAATGAAGTGAATTTGATTTTGTGTAATAAAAAAAAAATTAGGCTTAGTAATAGTTGGAAAAAGAAAGGATTAGAAGACCAAAAGTGAGCGGAAACAAAAGAAGAGAGAAAATCCAGGAGTACAGAAGGCAGTGGGAGCAGATGAGAAAAAAAAAAAAAAGTTGCGAACCGAACAGAGTTGGTTCTGACGCTGGCGAAGTAAATTGAGCCTTTGGATAGCTGGTGAAGAAAAGTAAACGAAAACTCGCTTGCAGGAGGATTTATCGTGAACCGAGAGAACGAAAACTCTAAAGGCGTACAGGCAAGAGTAGAGAACCAGGTGTCTGCCCAATTCAAGTTGAATTTAAAAGGAGCGGTGAGTGAACCCCAGCGCTGGAGGTAGCAAAGGTAATGGAGATTGGACAATTTGACAAAGTTTGAATCCGCTATTATTCTGAACTGAAGTTTTTTTTTATTATTATTATTTAAATTTATTTATTTTTCTTATTGAATGTACAATGTGTTGAAAATATTCTTTGGTCAGCTAGGCCCATTAATTTAATTCCAAGTTTTGTTTGTATAATTAATATAATATTCATGTTCAAGAATTTCTAACCAAGCATTATAGTTTCTGTTATAGATCATAAAATAGCCTATTCTGATATTGAAGTGAGTACGACCTGCTGTAGCTGGTGCATTACACGATGACTGATTGCTCCGTAAATCTAAATTAAATTAAATTCCTGCTTCCTTATAGTTACTGTTCTCTCTTTTACTCCAGCCAACCTCAATATTTCAATATTTATATTTATTGGCTTCAAATCAAATTATAAAATGTACATATTTACAGGAATAAAGAGGTTTCAGGCGATAGTACCTATATACACTCAACAGAGCTTAAAATAACACAAAGTAAGAAAAATTAATATTAAATACTAAGGAAAAAAGAAGAAAAAAAAACCTTAACTACAAATAAACAGTACTAAAACAAAATATGTTTTAGTCTCTTATGTTTGTATTTTTTGTATGCAAGAGATGTTAGATCGTAATTAACTATATTGGATACATACAAGTGTGTGCTGGCTTCACACAAGCTGACAAATTTTTCTGAAAGAAGGTACACTTGCGTAGAGACACTGGCCACATCAAGTGTGGCATGCATGTAGTCGATTGGTGTCCAGCGTGGGTAGGACCCAATCAATCTCAAACATTTATTCTGCACGCGTTGTAATTTTTTATAGTTTGTGGGGCAAGTATTAGACCAGACTGGGGCCGCATATAGCAATACAGACCGAATATACAGGTAGTAAATTAACTTTTTATTTACAAAATTCAAGTTTGAAGTTTTATTGAACAGAGGAAATAAGCTACACAAAATACCGAGCGATTTGTTGCAAATTGAATTGATGTGTTTTGTAAACATCAGCTTTGAGTCCAACACAACACCAAGGTACCTGACCTCTCTTTTCCAAGGGAGATCAACACCATTAACTTTTACTAAATTTATGACTTGGGGCCTCCTACGTGCAAACAAAATTATTTCAGTTTTCGCTTCATTGGGTTTTATTCTCCACTTATTAAAATATTTAAAACTTTTTCCAAGTGCAATAGAAAGATGCCTGGCTATTGTATCCACTCTAAAAGACGACAGAAAAAGTGCAGTGTCGTCAGCGTATAACGAGCATTTTGGTCTGAATTTAAGTTTTGTTATGTCATTTATGAAAATGTTAAAAAGTGTGGGACCAAGGACTGGGCCTTGGGGTACACCAGCCGCAATTTTTCTAAAGCCAGAAGTAGCGTTACCAACTGTAACACAAAATTGACGGTGTGTTAAGTAACTGTTAACAAAGTGGACTAAGTACTTCGGAAAGTTGTACTGTATTAACTTATAAATTAGACCATTATGCCACACGCAGTCAAAAGCCTTTTCCACATCGATCAGTGCCATCCCGGTGTGCTTATTTAGATTAAAATTGTGCTCAATTTCGTCAATAACTCTGGCAAGTTGTGCAGTTGTAGAGTGTCCCGCCCTAAAACCGAACTGATCAGGGGACAGAATATTATTATTCTCAATAAATGAACTAAGTCTTTTCAAAACAACACGCTCAGCAACTTTACTGAGTCAAGGGAGCAGAGAGATAGGACGATAGCTACTGGGAAGAGTAGCATCTTTACCCACTTTGGGAACTACAATAATTTTGGCGGTTTTCCAGGTTTGTGGAAAATAGCCAAACATCAACATATAATTTATTAATTTAGTTATGTGTATTAAGCTTTTCCTGGATAAGTTTTTCATTATACGAGAGTTAATACCGTCCAAACCTGGGGACTTGCGATTTTTTTGATGAAAAATTATTCTCTTGAGCTCCATTGGTGAAGTAAGTTTACAATCCTCATGCTTGATACAAGGGGTAATAAATTTTCTGACAGCGGAAATTACGTGCCGCGTGAACGAAGGGACACCTAAGTCAGTATTCATGGAATGAACTTTAGCGAAGTAGTCCGCCAATGTGGCAGCTTTGTGTTGGGGACTGTAAGCATAATTATTTAGACTACTCAACTGTCTGTTGTTTGGTGGATGACTATTCAAGGAGAGAGGAGGAACATTCACAGAGTTATGACGTATGCCTTTGACAATTCTAAACAACTTATTGTCGTGTGGGGATAGTTTGGAAAGCAGATTGCTCCACGAGGAATTTCTATGCAACTGTAAAAGTTTAGACACCAAGCTAGCTAATTTATTAAAAACTCTTTTCATCCAGAGGAGACGGTGCCTTGAGTAAGCTTTTTTGACTAAGTTTTTTACTTTGATTAGGAGCGAAATTACAGGGGGTAGCTCTGAATAAGTGGTGGTAGAGTTACACATTGGATTAGATTGGAAAGCAGCATTCATCAGAATATCTTGTAAATTCACGACTAGAGTATCAATATCGTTTGTACTAGATATGGGCGGATTAATAACTATTTTTTCATCTACCAGAGACCTGAATTTTTTCCAATCGGCAGCCTTATAATTAAATACATGCACATTTTGCTGAGTTCTGAGAGAGCCACTAACACAGAATATAACCGGGTTGTGGTCAGAAGAAAGGGCGGTGTAAGTACGAGGTGTAATATTATAATGCAAATTTTTAGTCAAAGCCAGATCAAGCACACTGGGGCGGGCATTTGAACGATCAGGGTAATAGGTAGGCTTATCAGGAGCAACAATAGCAATACTGTGATTAAAACAGTAATCAAGCAATACTTTACCATTTCTATTACTACAGAAACAATTCCATGCTACATGCTTACAGTTCAGGTCACCAGCTAAGATAACATGCTTATGTAAATCAAGTAATAGTTGCAAATCTCTGATGTCTAATTTGACTGAAGGAGAAAGATAGGCCGCTAAAACTAACACCTCGATGTTTCCAATAGCCATTACAATACCAACTGCGACTAAAGTTTTAAGTTGAGGCAAGAGAATAGGAAAGTGTGTGATATTATTTTTGACAAGCAAAGCTACTCCTCTACCAGAGTCGTTTCTATAAGTGGCATAGCCGCTAGATTTTAATTTATGCTTACTTTTAAGTAAGGTTTCATTAAGGATTATAACATCGATATTATACTTTTGAACATATTGAGACAGCTCGAGTGATTTATTAATAATGGACCTACAGTTCCAACTCATTATTTTAGTTCTTGAGATCATATTAAACTAAAAATACAATCAGCAATTATACTAATTTTACTTAATGCATCGGGAGCTTGCCTCAACCTCTCTATACATTGTTTTAATAGTAAAAAAATGTTACCTATATTAAAAGAAGAAAGAAATGACTTAATTTCATGCACTAAGTTAAACCATGAAAAATCAGCACTATTATCTGAAGAACTACAGTTCCATGCAGAAGAGGAAGCCTTTTGAGGATGTGCGGTAGAAGGGTTGGCCGTGGAGCGCCAAGCTGAGTTAGTTGGTGCAGCAGCGTTATATATGTTTGATTTTGGCAGAGAGGGAAATTCGTTAGAATTCAATTTAAATACAGGCTTACAGGCGACTTAAGTTCGTTAGCTGCACTTTGTCGAGCTTTTTTATGTTTTTGCAGCACAAGGCAACTTTCATGATTAGCTGGGTGACCACCACCACAGTTCGCACATACTGGAGATTTATCAGGTGCAGAGGTGCAGCTATCTGTAGTATGAGAGCCGGCACATTTAAGGCATTTAGGCTTACGATAACAATTTTTAGCTATATGATTAAATGCTTGACATTTGTAACACTGCGTGATTCCAGAAAAATTTTTGTATCGCTCCCAGTTTACAATACAGCCACACAATCTGTTTGTGGCCACAACGTCTTTGACATTTACTGACTTATCAAATGTTACTAAGAAAAGCGGGTACTTAATTATTCGACCAGACATCTCTTTCTTCGTCATTTGAGTTATTTTAATAGGGACTATGTGTTTTTCTTTTAAGTCGTCTTCAATCTCTTCGCAGGTAACATTTGGCGGCACGTTTCTTAACACTAATGTGCGGTTAATTTCATCAGCAGGCGTATAAGTGTGATATTCGAGCTTAGCTGATGTCACATCAGCTATGATTTTATTATAATCTTCTTTACATTTAGCTAGAAATATCAGACGGTTACCTCGACATTTTACATCAAAATCTTGTTTACACGCGGATCTTAGAGTTTTCAGTGCCTTGGAATGATTTTCAAGGTAGCTATATACTACTATAGGAGGTATTTTTACTTGCTTTTCCATAGACGACTTCGGTTTCACACCAGCAGGTGGTGGGGGTTCGTCGTCGTCCATGCTCTCCATGTCAGATAAAGGTTCATAACTATTTAAAGTATTAATCGTGACTTCAAAAGCACTGTTATCTGATTTACGTTTTTTATTTCCCAGACTCTGAATTTCGGTCAAATCTATCGATTTTTCCGACATGGTAGAAGTGGGAAAGCCACAGAGTGGCATTAAACCCTCTTAGTAACACCAGTAATAACAAAAAAAAAAAAGAATCACAATTAAAAACGAAAACCATATAATATATAAAAATTAAAGTTATAAAATAGAGTTAGTTAAACAACGGCACACAGAGGAGCAGTACAAAGTACATACACATGTGAACACTATCACAGTAAACACAATACTACATACATACAAACAATTGTTCTAATTATCTTCCCTGATGTATATTGCCTTGTACCAATTGTTCTAATTAAGTCTTCCCTGTTGTATATTGCCTGGTACAATAATTATTACAATTAAGTCTTCCCTGATATATATTGTCTTGTACAAATAAATGGTCTAATTAATTTCCCCGTTGTATATTGTTTTGTACCAATACTTATTCATTGAGTGTAGTGCGTATTCCGCACCAAAGTGTTATAAAGGACCCATACACTGTGGTGTTCAGATCCATTATTATTTCACTAGTTGTGTATTATTTTGTCTCTATCTCCTCGGAGACATTTTAATTGTGAATAAAGATTTATGGTTAATTTGCAAAAGTGTTCTGAAGACTGGTGGCGTCTCCCACTATTCCAGCCTTAATTATAATTGCGTCTATATCCACACCCTCCCATTTGACTATTTTTCAAGAACATTTTCAATTTTTAAGATAAATGGCTGAATTTTGGTGAATCGACGGCACTACCGCGGAGCAAATGAATGGAAAAAGACATTTTCAAAAAATTCAAAAAATAAAAAGTGGCCAGACCAAATTGACATGCAAACATTTCGCAAATAATGCGGTACAAACGATGAAACTTGGGGAACCGCCGGCACAAACGGGGCCAAAGAGAATGGCAAAATGAAATGTTCAAAAATTTTATAGGCAAGCGAAATCTCGTGTCAAACATCCGTCAAGTCGATATGGACCCTTTAAATCCTTAATAACTTTTTCAATTTTTGAGCTAAATGGCTGAAATATGGTGAATGGCAGGCACAAACGAATGGTAAAAGACGTTTTCAAGAAACTCAAATAATAGAAAGTGGCCAGACTAATTTGCATGCAAATTTCTCGCCTAATAATGCGGCACAAACCATGAAACTTGGTGAATCGCCGGAACAAACGAGGCCAAGGAAAATGGCAAAAGGAAATGTTCGAAAATCCTATAGAGAAACGAAATCGCGTGTGAAACTTCCGACAAGTTGGTATGGCGACATTTAATACATAAGAACGTTTTCAATTTTTGAGCTAACTGGCTGAATTTTGGTGAATGGCCGGCACTACCGCGAAGCAAACGAATGGTAAAAGACATTTTCAAAAAATTCAAAAAATAAAAAAGTAGCCAGACCAACTTTACATACAAATATCTCGCCCAATTATGCGTTACAAACGATTAAACTTAATGAATCTACTGCACAAACGATGCCAAAGAAAATAGGAAAAAGAAATTTTGAAAAATCTGAAAGACAAACAAAATCGCTTACCAAACTTCCGTCAAATTGGTATGGCCACTTTAAATACTTAATATCATTTTCAATTTTTCACCTAAATGGCTGAAATATGGTGAATGGCCGGCAGCAACGAATGGAAAAAGATATTTTCAAAAAATTCAAAAAATAAAAAGTGGCCACACCAAGTTGATTGAGAATATCTCGCCTAATAATGAAATACAAACGATGAAACTTGATGAATCGTTAGCACAAAAGAGGCCAAAAGGAATGATTATAAAAAATTTAGAAAAATCATATAAACAAGCGAAATCTCGTGTCAAACTTCCGTCAAGTTGGTATGGCCACTTTAAATACTTAATATCATTTTCAATTTTTGAGTTAAATGGCTGTAATATGGTGAATGGCCGGCACCAACGAATGGAAAAAGACATTTTCAAAAAACTCAAAAAATAAAAAGTGGCCAGACCAAGTTGATTGCGAATATCTCGCGTAATAATGAAATACAAACGATGAAACTTGATGAATCGCTGGCACAAATGAGGCCAAAAGGAATGGTAACAAGAAATTTAGAAAAATCATATAAACAAGCGAAATCACGTGTCAAACTTCCGTCATATTGGTATGGCCACTTTAAATACTTAATATCATTTTCAATTTTTGAGCTAAATGGCTGAAACATGGTGAATGGCCGGCACCAACGAATGGAAAAAGATATTTTCAAAAAACTCAAAAAATAAAAAGTGGCCACACCAAGTTGATTGAGAATATCTCGCCTAATAATGAAATACGAACGATGAAACTTGATGAATCGTTAGCACAAAAGAGGCCAAAAGGAATGGTTATAAAAAATTTAGAAAAATCATATAAACAAGCGAAATCTCGTGTCAAACTTCCGTCAAGTTGGTATGGCCACTTTAAATACTTAATATCATTTTCAATTTTTGAGTTAAATGGCTGTAATATGGTGAATGGCCGGCACCAACGAATGGAAAAAGACATTTTCAAAAAACTCAAAAAATAAAAAGTGGCCAGACCAAGTTGATTGCGAATATCTCGCGTAATAATGAAATACAAACGATGAAACTTGATGAATCGCTGGCACAAATGAGGCCAAAAGGAATGGTAACAAGAAATTTAGAAAAATCATATAAACAAGCGAAATCACGTGTCAAACTTCCGTCATATTGGTATGGCCACTTTAAATACTTAATATCATTTTCAATTTTTGAGCTAAATGGCTGAAACATGGTGAATGGCCGGCACCAACGAATGGAAAAAGATATTTTCAAAAAACTCAAAAAATAAAAAGTGGCCACACCAAGTTGATTGAGAATATCTCGCCTAATAATGAAATACGAACGATGAAACTTGATGAATCGTTAGCACAAAAGAGGCCAAAAGGAATGGTTATAAAAAATTTAGAAAAATCATATAAACAAGCGAAATCACGTGTCAAACTTCCGTCATATTGGTATGGCCACTTTAAATACTTAATATCATTTTCAATTTTTGAGCTAAATGGCTGAAACATGGTGAATGGCCGGCACCAACGAATGGAAAAAGATATTTTCAAAAAACTCAAAAAATAAAAAGTGGCCACACCAAGTTGATTGAGAATATCTCGCCTAATAATGAAATACGAACGATGAAACTTGATGAATCGTTAGCACAAAAGAGGCCAAAAGGAATGGTTATAAAAAATTTAGAAAAATCATATAAACAAACGAAATCTAGTGTCAAACTTCCGTCAAGTTGGTATGGCCACTTTAAATACTTAATATCATTTTCAATTTTTGAGCTAAATGGCTGAAATATGGTGAATGGCCGGTACCAACGAATGGAAAAAGACATTTTCAAAAAACTCAAAAATAAAAAGTGGCCAGACCAAGTTGATTGCGAATATCTCGCGTAATAATGAAATACAAACGATGAAACTTGATGAATCGCTGGCACAAATGAGGCCAAAAGGAATGGTAACAAGAAATTTAGAAAAATCATATAAACAAGCGAAATCTCGTGTCAAACTTCCGTCATATTGGTATGGCCACTTTAAATACTTAATATCATTTTCAATTTTTGAGCTAAATGGCTGAAATATGGTGAATAGCCGGCACAAACGAATGGTAAAAAGAGGTTTACAAGAAATTCAAAAAATAAAAAGTGGCCAGACCAAGTTGATTCCGAATATCTCGCGTAATAATGAAATACAAACGATGAAACTTGATGAATCGCTGGCACAAATGAGACCAAAAGGAATGGTAACAAGAAATTTAGAAAAATCATATAAACAAGCGAAATTTCGTGTCAAACTTCTGTCAAGTTCGTAGGGCCACTTAAAATACTTAATATCTTTTTCAATTTTTGAGCTAAATGGCTGAAATATAGTGAATGGCCGGCAGAAACGAATGGTAAAAGACGTTTTCAAGAAACTCAAAGAATAAAAAGTGGCCAGACCAATTTGACCTGCAAATATCTCACCTAATAATGAAATACGAACGATGAAACTTGATGAATCGTTAGCACAAAAGAGGCCAAAAGGAATGGTTATAAAAAATTTAGAAAAATCATATAAACAAGCGAAATCTAGTGTCAAACTTCCGTCAAGTTGGTATGGCCACTTTAAATACTTAATATCATTTTCAATTTTTGAGCTAAATGGCTGAAATATGGTGAATGGCCGGTACCAACGAATGGAAAAAGACATTTTCAAAAAACTCAAAAATAAAAAGTGGCCAGACCAAGTTGATTGCGAATATCTCGCGTAATAATGAAATACAAACGATGAAACTTGATGAATCGCTGGCACAAATGAGGCCAAAAGGAATGGTAACAAGAAATTTAGAAAAATCATATAAACAAGCGAAATCTCGTGTCAAACTTCCGTCAAGTTGGTATGGCCACTTTAAATACTTAATACCTTTTTCAATTTTTGAGCTAAATGGCTGAAATATGGTGAATGGCCGGCAGAAACGAATGGTAAAAGACGTTTTCAAGAAACTCAAAGAATAAAAAGTGGCCAGACAAATTCGACAAGCGAATATCTCACTTAATAATGCGGTACAAACGATGAAACTTGGTGAACCGCCGGTACAAACAAGGCCAGAGAGAATGGCAAAAAAAATGTTGACAAATCTTATAGACAACCGAAATCGCGTGTCAAACTTCCGTCAAGTTGGTATGGCCACTTTAAATCCTTAATATCATTTTCAATTTTTGAGCTAAATGGCTGAAATATGGTGAATAGCCGGCACAAACGAATGGAAAAAAGACGTTTTCAAGAAACTCAAAAAATAAAAAGTGGCCAGACCAAGTTGATTCCGAATATCTCGCGTAATAATGAAATACAAACGATGAAACTTGATGAATCGCTGGCACAAATGAGACCAAAAGGAATGGTAACAAGAAATTTAGAAAAATCATATAAACAAGCGAAATTTCGTGTCAAACTTCTGTCAAGTTCGTAGGGCCACTTAAAATACTTAACAACTTTTTCAATTTTTGAGCTAAATGGCTGAAATATGGTGAATGGCAGGCACAAACGAATGGTAAAAGACGTTTTCAGGAAACTCAAATAATAGAAAGTGGCCAGACTAATTTGCATGCAAATTTCTCGCCTAATAATGCGGCACAAACCATGAAACTTGGTGAATCGCCGGAACAAACGAGGCCAAGGAGAATGGCAAAAGGAAATGTTCGAAAATCCTATAGAGAAACGAAATCGCGTGTGAAACTTCCGACAAGTTGGTATGGCCACATTTAATACATAAGAACGTTTTCAATTTTTGAGCTAACTGGCTGAATTTTGGTGAATGGCCGGCACTACCGCGAAGCAAACGAATGGAAAATGACATTTTCAAAAAATTCAAAAAATAAAACGTAGCCAGACCAACTTTACATACAAATATCTCGCCCAATTATGCGTTACAAACGATTAAACTTAATGAATCTACTGCACAAACGATGCCAAAGAAAATAGGAAAAAGAAATTTTGAAAAATCTGAAAGACAAACAAAATCGCTTACCAAACTACCGTCAAATTGGTATGGCCACTTTAAATACTTAATATCATTTTCAATTTTTCACCTAATTGGCTGAAATATGGTGAATGGCCGGCACCAACGAATGGAAAAAGATATTTTCAAAAAACTCAAAAAATAAAAAGTGGCCACACCAAGTTGATTGAGAATATCTCGCCTAATAATGAAATACAAACGATGAAACTTGATGAATCGTTAGCACAAAAGAGGCCAAAAGGAATGGTTATAAAAAATTTAGAAAAATCATATAAACAAGCGAAATCTAGTGTCAAACTTCCGTCAAGTTTGTATGGCCACTTTAAATACTTAATATCATTTTCAATTTTTGAGCTAAATGGCTGAAATATGGTGAATGGCCGGTACCAACGAATGGAAAAAGACATTTTCAAAAAACTCAAAAATAAAAAGTGGCCAGACCAAGTTGATTGCGAATATCTCGCGTAATAATGAAATACAAACGATGAAACTTGATGAATCGCTGGCACAAATGAGGCCAAAAGGAATGGTAACAAGAAATTTAGAAAAATCATATAAACAAGCGAAATCTCGTGTCAAACTTCCGTCATATTGGTATGGCCACTTTAAATACTTAATATCATTTTCAATTTTTGAGCTAAATGGCTGAAATATGGTGAATAGCCGGCACAAACGAATGGTAAAAAGACGTTTTCAAGAAACTCAAAAAATAAAAAGTGGCCAGACCAAGTTGATTCCGAATATCTCGCGTAATAATGAAATACAAACGATGAAACTTGATGAATCGCTGGCACAAATGAGACCAAAAGGAATGGTAACAAGAAATTTAGAAAAATCATATAAACAAGCGAAATTTCGTGTCAAACTTCTGTCAAGTTCGTAGGGCCACTTAAAATACTTAATATCTTTTTCAATTTTTGAGCTAAATGGCTGAAATATAGTGAATGGCCGGCAGAAACGAATGGTAAAAGACGTTTTCAAGAAACTCAAAGAATAAAAAGTGGCCAGACCAATTTGACCTGCAAATATCTCACCTAAAGATGCGGCTCAAACGATGAAACTTGGTGAATCGCCGGCACAAACGAGGCCAAAGAGAATAGCAAAATGAAATGTTCAAAAATTGTATAGACAAGCGAAATCGCGTCTGAAACTTCTAACAAGTTGGTATGGCCACATTTAATAGATAAGAACTTTTTCCAATTTTTTAGCTAAATAGCTGAAATTTGGTGATTAGCTGGCACAAAGAAATGGCCAAAAGAAATATCCAAAAAACTAAAAAAATAAAAAGTGGCCAGACCAATTCGACAAGCGAATATCTCGCTTAATAATGCGGTACAATCGATGAAACTTGGTGAACCGCCGGTACAAACAAGGCCAGAGAGAATGGCAAAAAAAATTTTGACAAATCTTATAGACAACCGAAATCGCGTGTCAAACTTCCGTCAAGTTGGTATGGCCACTTTAAATCCTTAATACCTTTTTCAATTTTTGAGCAAAATGGCTGAAATATGGTGAATGGCCGCCACAAACGAATGGAAAAAAGACATTTTCAAAAAACTCAAAAAATAAAAAGTGGCCAGACCAAATTGACATGCAAACATTTCGCAAATAATGCGGTACAAACGATGAAACTTGGGGAACCGCCAGCACAAACGGGGCCAAAGAGAATGGCAAAATGAAATGTTCAAAAATTTTATAGGCAAGCGAAATCTCGTGTCAAACTTCCGTCAAGTCGATATGGACACTTTAAATCCTTAATAACTTTTTCAATTTTTGAGCTAAATGGCTGAAATATGGTGAATGGCAGGCACAAACGAATGGTAAAAGACGTTTTCAGGAAACTCAAATAATAGAAAGTGGCCAGACTAATTTGCATGCAAATTTCACGTTTAATAATGCGGCACAAACCATGAAACTTGGTGAATCGCCGGAACAAACGAGGCCAAGGAAAATGGCAAGAGGAAATGTTCGAAAATCCTATAGAGAAACGAAATCGCGTGTGAAACTTCCGACAAGTTGGTATGGCCACATTTAATACATAAGAACGTTTTCAATTTTTGAGCTAACTGGCTGAATTTTGGTGAATGGCCGGCACTACCGCGAAGCAAACGAATGGAAAATGACATTTTCAAAAAATTCAAAAAATAAAACGTAGCCAGACCAACTTTACATACAAATATCTCGCCCAATTATGCGTTACAAACGATTAAACTTAATGAATCTACTGCACAAACGATGCCAAAGAAAATAGGAAAAAGAAATTTTGAAAAATCTGAAAGACAAACAAAATCGCTTACCAAACTTCCGTCAAATTTATATGGCCACTTTAAATACTTAATATCATTTTCAATTTTTCACCTAAATGGCTGAAATATGGTGAATGGCCGGTACCAACGAATGGAAAAAGACATTTTCAAAAAACTCAAAAATAAAAAGTGGCCAGACCAAGTTGATTGCGAATATCTCGCGTAATAATGAAATACAAACGATGAAACTTGATGAATCGCTGGCACAAATGAGGCCAAAAGGAATGGTAACAAGAAATTTAGAAAAATCATATAAACAAGCGAAATCTCGTGTCAAACTTCCGTCATATTGGTATGGCCACTTTAAATACTTAATATCATTTTCAATTTTTGAGCTAAATGGCTGAAATATGGTGAATAGCCGGCACAAACGAATGGAAAAAAGACGTTTTCAAGAAACTCAAAAAATAAAAAGTGGCCAGACCAAGTTGATTCCGAATATCTCGCGTAATAATGAAATACAAACGATGAAACTTGATGAATCGCTGGCACAAATGAGACCAAAAGGAATGGTAACAAGAAATTTAGAAAAATCATATAAACAAGCGAAATTTCGTGTCAAACTTCTGTCAAGTTCGTAGGGCCACTTAAAATACTTAACAACTTTTTCAATTTTTGAGCTAAATGGCTGAAATATGGTGAATGGCAGGCACAAACGAATGGTAAAAGACGTTTTCAGGAAACTCAAATAATAGAAAGTGGCCAGACTAATTTGCATGCAAATTTCTCGCCTAATAATGCGGCACAAACCATGAAACTTGGTGAATCGCCGGAACAAACGAGGCCAAGGAGAATGGCAAAAGGAAATGTTCGAAAATCCTATAGAGAAACGAAATCGCGTGTGAAACTTCCGACAAGTTGGTATGGCCACATTTAATACATAAGAACGTTTTCAATTTTTGAGCTAACTGGCTGAATTTTGGTGAATGGCCGGCACTACCGCGAAGCAAACGAATGGAAAATGACATTTTCAAAAAATTCAAAAAATAAAACGTAGCCAGACCAACTTTACATACAAATATCTCGCCCAATTATGCGTTACAAACGATTAAACTTAATGAATCTACTGCACAAACGATGCCAAAGAAAATAGGAAAAAGAAATTTTGAAAAATCTGAAAGACAAACAAAATCGCTTACCAAACTACCGTCAAATTGGTATGGCCACTTTAAATACTTAATATCATTTTCAATTTTTCACCTAATTGGCTGAAATATGGTGAATGGCCGGCACCAACGAATGGAAAAAGATATTTTCAAAAAACTCAAAAAATAAAAAGTGGCCACACCAAGTTGATTGAGAATATCTCGCCTAATAATGAAATACAAACGATGAAACTTGATGAATCGTTAGAACAAAAGAGGCCAAAAGGAATGGTTATAAAAAATTTAGAAAAATCATATAAACAAGCGAAATCTAGTGTCAAACTTCCGTCAAGTTTGTATGGCCACTTTAAATACTTAATATCATTTTCAATTTTTGAGCTAAATGGCTGAAATATGGTGAATGGCCGGTACCAACGAATGGAAAAAGACATTTTCAAAAAACTCAAAAATAAAAAGTGGCCAGACCAAGTTGATTGCGAATATCTCGCGTAATAATGAAATACAAACGATGAAACTTGATGAATCGCTGGCACAAATGAGGCCAAAAGGAATGGTAACAAGAAATTTAGAAAAATCATATAAACAAGCGAAATCTCGTGTCAAACTTCCGTCATATTGGTATGGCCACTTTAAATACTTAATATCATTTTCAATTTTTGAGCTAAATGGCTGAAATATGGTGAATAGCCGGCACAAACGAATGGTAAAAAGACGTTTTCAAGAAACTCAAAAAATAAAAAGTGGCCAGACCAAGTTGATTCCGAATATCTCGCGTAATAATGAAATACAAACGATGAAACTTGATGAATCGCTGGCACAAATGAGACCAAAAGGAATGGTAACAAGAAATTTAGAAAAATCATATAAACAAGCGAAATTTCGTGTCAAACTTCTGTCAAGTTCGTAGGGCCACTTAAAATACTTAATATCTTTTTCAATTTTTGAGCTAAATGGCTGAAATATAGTGAATGGCCGGCAGAAACGAATGGTAAAAGACGTTTTCAAGAAACTCAAAGAATAAAAAGTGGCCAGACCAATTTGACCTGCAAATATCTCACCTAAAGATGCGGCTCAAACGATGAAACTTGGTGAATCGCCGGCACAAACGAGGCCAAAGAGAATAGCAAAATGAAATGTTCAAAAATTGTATAGACAAGCGAAATCGCGTCTGAAACTTCTAACAAGTTGGTATGGCCACATTTAATAGATAAGAACTTTTTCCAATTTTTTAGCTAAATAGCTGAAATTTGGTGATTAGCTGGCACAAAGAAATGGCCAAAAGAAATATCCAAAAAACTAAAAAAATAAAAAGTGGCCAGACCAATTCGACAAGCGAATATCTCGCTTAATAATGCGGTACAATCGATGAAACTTGGTGAACCGCCGGTACAAACAAGGCCAGAGAGAATGGCAAAAAAAATTTTGACAAATCTTATAGACAACCGAAATCGCGTGTCAAACTTCCGTCAAGTTGGTATGGCCACTTTAAATCCTTAATACCTTTTTCAATTTTTGAGCAAAATGG
>NW_027411623.1:0-49160 GCF_049639745.1 Rhodnius prolixus
TCCCACTGTGAAACACGTATTCGTATGAAATTTTGTTCTCTTGTACACATTGTTTTTCTCAATTATAAACTATAGTTATTTTGTGCACAGATCTAAAAAGGTAGAAGATATAAAGGTTTGAAAATATTTTGGGTCATGAAATTCTGTAAAATTATGGCCGTTCTATATCTCCCACTGTGAACCACGTATTGCTATGGAATTTTGTTCTCTTGTACACTTCGTTTTTCTCAATTATAAACTATAGTTATTTTGTGTACAGATCTAAAAAGGTAGAAGATATAAAGGGTTGAAAATTATTTGGGTCATGAAATTCTGTAAAATTGTTCCCATTCTATATCTCTCACTGTGAACCACGTATTCGTATAGAATTTTGTTCTCTTGTACACTTCGTTTTTCTCAATTATAATCTATAGTTATTTTGTGCACAGATCTATAATTTTTGAAGATATAAAGGGTTGAAAATTTTTTGGGTCATGAAATTCTGTAAAATTATGGCTGTTCTATATCTCCCACTGTGAACCACGTATTCGTATGAAATTTTGTTCTCTTGTACACTTTGTTTTTCTCAATTATAAAATATAGTTATTTTGTGTACAGATCTAAAAAGATAGAAGATATAAAGGGTTGAAAATTTTTTGGGTCATGAAATTCTGTAAAATTGTGGCCGTTTTATATCTCCCACTGTGAACCACGTATTGGTATGAAATTTTGTTCTCTTGTACACTTTGTTTTTCTTAATTATAAACAATAGTTATTTTGTGCACAGATCTATAAAGGTAGGAGATATAAAGGGTTGAAAATTTTTTGGGTCATGAAATTCTGTAAAATTATGGCCGTTCTATATCTCCCACTGTGAATCACGTATTGATAGGAATTTTGCTCTCTTGTACACTTTGTTTTTCTCAACTATTATAGTTATTTTGTGCACAGATCTATAATTTTAGAATATATACAGGGTTGAAAATTTTTTGGGTCATGAAATTCTGTAAAATTATGGCCGTTCTATATCTCCCACCATGAACCACGTATTCGTATGGAATTTTGTTCTCTTATACACTTTGTTTTTCTCAATTATAAACAATAGTTATTTTGTGCACTGATCTAAAAAGGTAGGAGATATAAAGGTTTGAAAATTTTTTGGGTCATGAAATTCTGTAAAATTATGGCCGTTCTATATCTCCCACTGTGAACCACGTATTCGTATGAAATTTTGCTCTCTTGTACACTTTGTTTTTCTCAAATATAAACTATAGTTATTTTGTGCACAGATCTGTAATTTTAGAATATATACAGGGTTGAAAATTTTTTGGGTCATGAAATTCTGTAAAATTATGGCCGTTCTATATCTCTTACCGTGAACCACGTATTCGTATGAAATTTTGTTCTCTTGTACACTTTGTTTTTCTTAATTATAAACTATTGTTATTTTGTGCACAGATCTAAAAAGGTAGATGATATAAAGGGTTGAAAATTTTTTGGGTCATGAAATTCTGTAATTATGTGGCCGTTTTATATCTCCCACTGTGAAACACGTATTCGTATGAAATTTTGTTCTCTTGTACACTTTGTTTTTCTCAATTATAAACTATAGTTATTTTGTGCACAGATCTAAAAAGGCAGAAGATATAAAGGTTTGAAAATATTTTGGGTCATGAAATTCTGTAAAATTATGGCCGTTCTATATCTCCCACTGTGAACCACGTATTGCTATGGAATTTTGTTCTCTTGTACACTTCGTTTTTCTCAATTATAAACTATAGTTATTTTCTGCACAGATCTAAAAAGGTAGAAGATATAAAGGGTTGAAAATTTTTTGGGTCATGAAATTCTGTAAAATTATGGCCGTTCTATATCTCCCACTGTGAATCACGTATTGATATGGAATTTTGCTCTCTTGTACACATTGTTTTTCTCAATTATAAACTATAGTTATTTTGTGCACAGATCTATAATTTTAGAATATATACAGGGTTGAAAATTTTTTGGGTCATGAAATTCTGTAAAATTATGGCTGTTCTATATCTCCCACCATGAACCACGTATTCGTATGGAATTTTGTTCTCTTATACACTTTGTTTTTCTCAATTATAAACAATAGTTATTTTGTGCACTGATCTAAAAAGGTAGGAGATATAAAGGTTTGAAAATTTTTTGGGTCATGAAATTCTGTAAAATTATGGCCGTTCTATATCTCCCACTGTGAACCACGTATTGCTATGGAATTTTGTTCTCTTGTACACTTCGTTTTTCTCAATTATAAACTATAGTTATTTTGTGTACAGATCTAAAAAGGTAGAAGATATAAAGGGTTGAAAATTATTTGGGTCATGAAATTCTGTAAAATTGTTGCCATTCTATATCTCTCACTGTGAACCACGTATTCGTATAGAATTTTGTTCTCTTGTACACTTCGTTTTTCTCAATTATAATCTATAGTTATTTTGTGCACAGATCTATAATTTTTGAAGATATAAAGGGTTGAAAATTTTTTGGGTCATGAAATTCTGTAAAATTATGGCTGTTCTATATCTCCCACTGTGAACCACGTATTCGTATGAAATTTTGTTCTCTTGTACACTTTGTTTTTCTCAATTATAAAATATAGTTATTTTGTGTACAGATCTAAAAAGATAGAAGATATAAAGGGTTGAAAATTTTTTGGGTCATGAAATTCTGTAAAATTGTGGCCGTTTTATATCTCCCACTGTGAACCACGTATTGGTATGAAATTTTGTTCTCTTGTACACTTTGTTTTTCTCAATTATAAACAATAGTTATTTTGTGCACAGATCTATAAAGGTAGGAGATATAAAGGGTTGAAAATTTTTTGGGTCATGAAATTCTGTAAAATTATGGCCGTTCTATATCTCCCACTGTGAATCACGTATTGATATGGAATTTTGCTCTCTTGTACACTTTGTTTTTCTCAATTATAAATTATAGTTATTTTGTGCACAGATCTATAATTTTAGAATATATACAGGGTTGAAAATTTTTTGGGTCATGAAATTCTGTAAAATTATGGCCGTTCTATATCTCCCACCATGAACCACGTATTCGTATGGAATTTTGTTCTCTTATACACTTTGTTTTTCTCAATTATAAACAATAGTTATTTTGTGCACTGATCTAAAAAGGTAGGAGATATAAAGGTTTGAAAATTTTTTGGGTCATGAAATTCTGTAAAATTATGGCCGTTCTATATCTCCCACTGTGAACCACGTATTCGTATGAAATTTTGCTCTCTTGTACACTTTGTTTTTCTCAAATATAAACTATAGTTATTTTGTGCACAGATCTGTAATTTTAGAATATATACAGGGTTGAAAATTTTTTGGGTCATGAAATTCTGTAAAATTATGGCCGTTCTATATCTCTTACCGTGAACCACGTATTCGTATGAAATTTTGTTCTCTTGTACACTTTGTTTTTCTTAATTATAAACTATTGTTATTTTGTGCACAGATCTAAAAAGGTAGATGATATAAAGGGTTGAAAATTTTTTGGGTCATGAAATTCTGTAATTATGTGGCCGTTTTATATCTCCCACTGTAAAACACGTATTCGTATGAAATTTTGTTCTCTTGTACACTTTGTTTTTCTCAATTATAAACTATAGTTATTTTGTGCACAGATCTAAAAAGGTAGAAGATATAAAGGTTTGAAAATATTTTGGGTCATGAAATTCTGTAAAATTATGGCCGTTCTATATCTCCCACTGTGAATCACGTATTGATATGGAATTTTGCTCTCTTGTACACTTTGTTTTTCTCAATTATAAACTATAGTTATTTTGTGCACAGATCTATAATTTTTGAAGATATAAAGGGTTGAAAATTTTTTGGGTCATGAAATTCTGTAAAATTATGGCTGTTCTATATCTCCCACCATGAACCACGTATTCGTATGGAATTTTGTTCTCTTATACACTTTGTTTTTCTCAATTATAAACAATAGTTATTTTGTGCACTGATCTAAAAAGGTAGGAGATATAAAGGGTTGAAAATTTTTTGGGTCATGAAATTCTGTAAAATTGTGGCCGTTTTATATCTCCCACTGTGAACCACGTATTGGTATGAAATTTTGCCCTCTTGTACACTTTGTTTTTCTTAATTATAAACTATTGTTATTTTGTGCACAGATCTAAAAAGGTAGATGATATAAAGGGTTGAAAATTTTTTGGGTCATGAAATTCTGTAAAATTGTGGCCGTTCTATATCTCTTACCGTGAACAACGTATTCGTATGAAATTTTGTTCTCTTGTACACTTCGTTTTTCTCAATTATAATCTATAGTTATTTTGTGCACAGATCTATAATTTTAGAAGATATAAAGGGTTGAAAATTTTTTGGGTCATGAAATTCTGTAAAATTATGGCCGTTCTATATCTCCCACTGTGAATCACGTATTGATATGGAATTTTGCTCTCTTGTACACATTGTTTTTCTCAATTATCAACTATAGTTATTTTGTGCACAGATCTATAATTTTAGAATATATACAGGGTTGAAAATTTTTTGGGTCATGAAATTCTGTAAAATTATGGCTGTTCTATATCTCCCACCATGAACCACGTATTCGTATGGAATTTTGTTCTCTTATACACTTTGTTTTTCTCAATTATAAACAATAGTTATTTTGTGCACTGATCTAAAAAGGTAGGAGATATAAAGGGTTGAAAATTTTTTGGGTCATGAAATTCTGTAAAATTATGGCCGTTCTATATCTCCCACTGTGAACCACGTATTCGTATGAAATTTTGCTCTCTTGTACACTTTGTTTTTCTCAATTATAAACTATAGTTATTTTGTGCACAGATCTATAATTTTAGAATATATACAGGGTTGAAAATTTTTTGGGTCATGAAATTCTGTATAATTATGGCCGTTCTATATCTCCCACCATGAACCACGTATTCGTATGGAATTTTGTTCTCTTATACACTTTGTTTTTCTCAATTATAAACAATAGTTATTTTGTGCACTGATCTAAAAAGGTAGGAGATATAAGGGGTTGAAAATTTTTTGGGTCATGAAATTCTGTAAAATTATGGCCGTTCTATATCTCCCACTGTGAACCACGTATTCGTATGAAATTTTGCTCTCTTGTACACTTTGTTTTTCTCAATTATAAACTATAGTTATTTTGTGCACAGATCTAAAAAGGTAGAAGATATAACGGGTTGAAAATTTTTTGGGTCATGAAATTCTGTAAAATTGTGGCCGTTTTATATCTCCCACTGTGAACCACGTATTGGTATGAAATTTTGTTCTCTTGTACACTTTGTTTTTCTCAATTATAAACAATAGTTATTTTGTGCACAGATCTATAAAGGTAGGAGATATAAAGGGTTGAAAATTTTTTGGGTCATGAAATTCTGTAAAATTATGGCCGTTCTATATCTCCCACTGTGAATCACGTATTGATATGGAATTTTGCTCTCTTGTACACTTTGTTTTTCTCAATTATAAACTATAGTTATTTTGTGTACAGATCTAAAAAGGTAGAAGATATAAAGGGTTGAAAATTTTTTGGGTCATGAAATTCTGTAAAATTGTGGCCGTTTTATATCTCCCACTGTGAACCACGTATTGGTATGAAATTTTGTTCTCTTGTACACTTTGTTTTTCTCAATTATAAACAATAGTTATTTTGTGCACAGATCTATAAAGGTAGGAGATATAAAGGGTTGAAAATTTTTTGGGTCATGAAATTCTGTAAAATTATGGCCGTTCTATATCTCCCACTGTGAATCACGTATTGATATGGAATTTTGCTCTCTTGTACACTTTGTTTTTCTCAATTATAAACTATAGTTATTTTGTGCACAGATCTATAATTTTAGAATATATACAGGGTTGAAAATTTTTTGGGTCATGAAATTCTGTATAATTATGGCCGTTCTATATCTCCCACCATGAACCACGTATTCGTATGGAATTTTGTTCTCTTATACACTTTGTTTTTCTCAATTATAAACAATAGTTATTTTGTGCACTGATCTAAAAAGGTAGGAGATATAAGGGGTTGAAAATTTTTTGGGTCATGAAATTCTGTAAAATTATGGCCGTTCTATATCTCCCACTGTGAACCACGTATTCGTATGAAATTTTGCTCTCTTGTACACTTTGTTTTTCTCAATTATAAACTATAGTTATTTTGTGCACAGATCTAAAAAGGTAGAAGATATAACGGGTTGAAAATTTTTTGGGTCATGAAATTCTGTAATTATGTGGCCGTTTTATATCTCCCACTGTGAACCACGTATTGATATGGAATTTTTTTCTTTTGTACACTTTGTTTTTCTCAATTATAAACTATAGTTATTTTGTGCACAGATTTAAAAAGGTAGAAGATATAAAGGGTTGAAAATTTTTTGGGTCATGAAATTCTGTAAAATTATGGCCGTTCTATATCTCCCATTGTGAACCACGTATTGATATGGAATTTTGTTCTCTTGTACACTTTGTTTTTCTCAATTATAAACTATAGTTATTTTATGCACAGATCTAAAAAGGTAGAAGATATAAAGGGTTGAAAATTTTTTGGGTCATGAAATTCTGTAAATTGTTGCTGTTCTATATCTCCTATTGTGAACCACGTATTGGTATGGAATTTTGTTCTCTTATACACTTTGTTTTTTCTCAATTATAAACTATTGTTATTTTGTGCACAGATCTAAAAAGGTAGAAGATATAAAGCAGTGGTTCTTAACCGGTGTTCCGCGAATATGGTCCAAGTGTTCCGCGAAATTTCAATTTTAAATGTATTGAAATTTAGAAACTTAGGAAAGATACGAAAACATAAAATTGTTCCTTTTTTTTAATTTTAAGTTTTTGCTATATACCGAATTTCAAATTATTTAATGTTAGGATTCCGCGAGAAAAATATATACATATAATTGTGTTCCGCGTCTATGAAACGGTTAAGAACCACTGGTCTAGAGACTCGTGAAGAAGTCCAATTCTACAAAAATTAACCGAAAAGTTTTTATTGAAGACGCTTAGAAAAAGGGCTTCGCCAAAACGTGGTTCGAACCATTGGTTGAAAAGCCATAAAAGTGGATGATTAAATTAGTTTGATTAACGATTGAAATTGAACTAATTTGGTAATTAAAATTAAAGTTCAATTTAATTCTCAGATTTAATCATATTTTTTTAGTTTGATTAAATTAGTTTGATTAACGATTAAATCTGAAATTTAATTGGTTAAATAATTGTCATATGATTAAAATTACGATTAAATTCTGATTAAAATTAAAAATAAATTCAATCAATTAAAAAATTTAATCAATTAAATTTAGAATTTAATTTTTTTTTTAATCAGTGCCCAACTCTGTTGGTAACTATAAAATATTTGTAAAAAATAATAATTTCAACATCATGATTTTTAATCAAATTAAATTTTTTATTTAAAAAAAATTAGCATTTTCTTTCACCGTCATATTTTTCATCCGTGTGAATATTTTGCAATAGATTCGCATCATTTATTAAAATGTCGTCAAATATTTCACATAAATTGGTCAAATTATATTTTACACTTAATATACATTTTAAACTTGCACTCTTCAACTGGGTTTTTTCACTTGTCCATATTTTATTGATACTAGAAAAAACACGTTCTGTTGCTGCATTTGTTCCTGGAAGGGAGAGCGCGAATTCCACAATTTTCAAAATATTTTCATAAGCAATATTATTCTGTTTAAAATCAAGGAATAACTCCGTCCATTTTTTGTCTCTTTCCACATTTGCAGACAGCAACATTTCATTTTTTCATCTGTAGCATATCTTTTTACCAATCACACCTCACCATAAACATCATTTTCGCAAATATTATTTTTCGCCAAATGGTTACTAATATATTCAAAACATTTTTACACAAATTCCTATAAAATCTCCTTTTTTAATGTCACCCAATTAGACGATCCCAATGTACGAGACGTAACGACAATGATCGAACACCACCGAGTAAATCTTACTCGCTACATTGCCTAATTTAGTTTACTCTGTATGCATTTTATGTGCTTTTTTTTATGTATTTTTTATTTCTTTATATTCACCATAATACTTAATAAATTTCTACAGTACATTTAAAATAAGAAATCCAGATATTTTCTAAAAAGCGGGACATGTTTAAAAATCGGCGGGACGCGGGACAGTCCACCAAAAAGCGGGACTGTCCCGCCAAAATCAGGACGTGTGGTCACTTTACTCTATTACTCACAAACCTGGGCTCACAGTTATCTCCACTTGCTTCAAACTGTACAATTGCAATCTCTAAACAGACTCTACTACCTTCCAAAAACTACTCCCAATTCCTTTCTTCCATTACAATTTCCATTTTCGCCCATTATAATTTCCCTTTAAAAGTCAATTTATAATTTCTTCATTAAAATACTCACAATGAATAGTACACGTCTGCCTTATGTTTCTTATAATATTTTATATTCAATAGTACGGTATGAGCTTTTGACCGAGTAACATCTTGTCTATACGAGTGTATTTAGTTCTGTTTTTTTTTCGGTAATTTGTGCTTGGATTTTGATGAAACTTGGTGTGTGGCTAGTTTTTCTATTATTTACTCGTTTCTCAAATTTTCATAAAATTTCATCGATCCATTTTTGAGAAATTCTATGATGAAATAGTTAATTTTTTCCTTCTTATTTGAACTTAATTTCTTAGTGTGTCTGTGTTAGTGAAGTACATGCTGTTGGTCTGTATTGGACTGCGTGCGCATTCATTTGTTTACTAATTTACTGGAGCTTTGTTATTCAATTGAAGGTATGGAGAAATCTGCAAATTTAAGTAAAGACGATTTATTACAAGCTCAAAGTCAAGTTATTGATGCAAAACAATTAGCTCAAAAGGCTGATATTATTCAGTTGATGACTCATTTAGCTGAATTAAATGAACAATGTACAAAATTAAAGCAAACGATTGAAGTTCTAGAAAATAAGAATAAATATTACGAAAAACGTTTAGATATACTAGATAATTTTAATCGTAGAAACAATTTGATTTTTCGAGGGTTAGATGCTCGTAATGATAAAAATGAAGAAACAGTTGTTAAATTTTGTAACGATATTTTAGGAGTGGGATTTGCTAAATCCGATATAGATGAAGTGATTCAGATTAAAAATTTAAAAAATGAGAATTGTATGCTTAAAGTTACATTTAATACGAGAAATGTGGTTTTAAATATTATTAAAAATTCAAAAAAATTGAAAGGCACGATGTACTCTGTGAGTAGAGATTATTCTTTAGCTGTCAGAAATAGACGAAAGATGCTTCACGAGTTTAAAACAAGTATTCTTCAAAGAAACAGCAATAAAATGGTATTGATTAGGGATGATGTTCTGATCATGGACAAGAAATTCTACTACTGGGATGAAGAGACGAGAAGTGTGAAGGAAAGAGAGAGACGAGGAACCATATGTGAGGGGAAGAATTCCACCGAAATACACTTGCCGGTCGTTAACAAAAAGCCTGAAATTATATCTATTCCTGACAACTTTGTGGCTCCTGTGACTTTATCTGGAGAATCCGATTTGAGTGCGTCTTTAGCTGGTACCACGGGTTGTGCTCACCACTCCACCATTTCATCCGAGCTTGGAGTAGGCAAGGGTGTCCCTGAGATAGTTTCTTACCAGCAAGTTCACTCTTCACTACATTCAGATAGAGGTCAGTCTTCGGCCTCATACATCAAATCCCCGCCAACAAAAAGAAGAAACTCTAAAAAGAAGAAGAATGTAGCTAATTGTGGTGCGAAGAATGCACACCCATCCGATGGAACTTCTTATCGTTCTGGCGGTTCCCCTGGATTGAGTGTTCAATGTGATGCTGCTGGCTCTGTATAGCAGTTACTCAGGCCTTCTATCTTCCCAAGCTGGCGTTAACGATTTCTGCTCTTCTCACGGTTATCAAGTTATTTTTGTGAAACACTGGTGGTATTAAAAATTTATTTGATGCTGATTCCATTAATCAACATTTCTTAATTAATTGTGATATTTTGTGTTTTGTGAATAATGGTCTTCCTCTGCTGGCATAGCCTTGGCTTCTTCTTTGATCCATTTAGTGTTTTCTTAAACGAGGGAATTCGAGAGAAAACTAAGGGTAGGGCTAGCGGTGGACTGGCCATTTCAGTTAAGTGGGAAACTTATTTTCAAATTAAGCTGATTACTAAGCCAAATTTGTGGTTCGCTGTTAGAATTAGATTGTTCGATATGGAATATATTATTGTTTAGTGAATTTTAAGCTTACTTGTAGTCTAGTTTTTTGTACTGAATATCTTGAATAATTTATAGCAGAGATGCAATTTCACTGTTATTTTGATACAAGAATAATTGTTTTGGGGGATTCTAACTGTAGGGTGGGTGAATTGAATCAATAAGATTGTGATGATTTTGAATTTACGATAGTAATCTAACAGGTAATAGGAAATCTTTTGACAGGATCTGCAATGGGCAGTCCTTCTGACTCGCCCGCTAATTTTACTTTTATGTCTTTCAATAGCAGATAAAGATCAATTAGATAATTTATTTCTAAGTACTGTAAACATGCTCAAATTGAGGTTCTTCATTTTGTATGAATAGTTAATGTATAGTTAGTGTTTTTCATTTTTTTTTAATTATTTTTGACAGTAGTTATACTGACTTAATATTCATCTTTATTTTAAGAAGTAGGTTTATTCCTTTCATTTTATAATACTCATTTATTTTAATTTGAATAGTATCTAATTTATGTTCTTTCTATTTCTTTTTTCAACATAAGAGTTAAGTAATTCCTTTTGTTGTTTATTATAAGATTATTATTATTATTGCTTTTAATTTTTTGGGTATAAATACTGTACTCATTTGAATGGCTGAGGCTTCACAAATAAACAATAAATAAAAAAATAAATAAATAATTATATTCAATAAATCCTCACAAAAGAAATGATAATAAAATTTGCATATCTTTCATTCAGAGCACAATGTCATCTATTGGTGCACTGCATCTTTTACTTACCCACTATCCTTTCATTTTAACAAAAGAAAAGAAAAACATCATCAGCAAACTCATAAATAACTTCCTATCAGAGGTTTTCAATAGCAGATATAATCTATTTTACACACATGTCTCTAATTTAGCTATCAATCAAATGTATTTCCAATTAGGTTGCAATCTTATAAAACTCACCTTCATTACTCAAATACGTCTTTGCACAATAAAATGCACAAAACTTTATTTTAACCGATCCACATATACATTTTACTGTAATGATATTTCCTTAATTTCCTCCTCTTCTTGTCAACATTCAATCATGTTTTTTCTTTTCCAATCTAAAACTCTCCATCACCTTAGATCTTACTTCCTCCTTTATTTCTAATTCTCTTTGAAAAATTAGGTAAATGCCATATACAATTATTGTAAACAGTCTCTTAGAATTACAAGTTTTGTTTTGGGAGAATACTTTCTTTTAGTTTATCTTCATTTCTCTCCTCATAACTTTTTATCTTATTTTCAACTTTATATTTTATTTCCAACCATGTCTTTTTTACTTATCCTATTTGAAGTTATAATAATTGTTAAGGAAATAAAGTATTTAGAATTAGCAAGTCTTGGTTGTACTATTAGAAGAGTGGAGCAAAGGGAGAAGCTGCGCGCTTCCTATATCTAACTCCTTAACAAAAACTTACAGTTTAAAATATTAAGTATTTGGGTTGATTAAACGCCAAAAGGTACACAAATCAGCAGTACCCAACATTTCATTAATACTTCATTAATAGTTAAGTAATTCTACTGCATTAATTTTCATTAATGTTATTTTTTAGAATTTATTAGATGTCACAGACCCTTATTTATAAAGAAAATTTGGGAATTTTATCTTTTATAGAAAAAGAGAAAAAAATTGTCAAAGTTGGGTGTTTTTCAACGTTACGCTTTTTCGTGCATTTTTTGACGATCAACCCTTATACAACTGTCCTACCGGACAGTTTTAATCCATTAGGTTCTTGTGTTGTACTCTGTTTAGTATGTACATGTCTTTGTGATTAAGTTTGATTATAATTATTATTATAATATAACTGTTATTATTTATTGTTGTTGTTTGCTGAATATACTTTCTTATTTCCCCCTTTAACCCTAACAATAATAATTATTTTTTATTTTTTTAACAACTTTTATTACTCTTATTTTATTTTACTTATGTACTTTTATGCTTCACTCACTTGCTCAAAAGCGTATGTAACTTTAATAGCAATAAATAAATCAATCAAAAGTCATTTCAACTTTCATTTACATCTCTTTTCCTCCTCTATCAAATAAACTTAACACATAAATTGTGTACATATATCAAATTCTATTAAATTGTATGTATTTTCATTCTTAAGAATAAATCAAGTGATAATCCACACTAGCGCTCTTCATGTTATTTGCAAAGAAAACATCTCTTTTCGAGTGTCCCTACCTACGTAGCTAGCTACCATTTCCGCTAAGCGAAATTCCCTACTATTCCAATACTTACCTATCCCCTTAATACAAAAAACACTTCTTTTCCCCATTAAATAAATGTTAATCATAAAATTCAACAAAATCAATCTCCAACAATTCTTACCAACAAACCTACCTTTAATATTTACGTATGCTGCTCTGCTCTGTCTCCCTTATTCTCCATTTCTCTTCCTATTGTCTTTATTTATCTAAATCTATTATATTTTTTTTTATTTCCATTTTCCCAAAATTTCATTATTCATCCCCATTAATTTACACATAACATTTACCTATGCATTACTTTATTTCAATCAATCAATTTTCAAACTTATACTGCTCTTACATAAAAACCATTATTTCATTTAACTCAAGCTTCCAGGCAATCCTCCTAGCTGGCCAGTTCATTCATAATATTTTTTTATTATAATTATGATAAAATGAGTTCTGAATTATTCTGAGTAGTCACATATACATGCATGTTAAAGTAGAAAAAAAACAAGTTAGAGTCGGCCACTTTTCAAATTTCAATCACGGAGGATTCAAAACAATATTTCAGTCTTAAATTCGTCTTACCGAAATATTCGTGAGCACAAATAACATACATTTAATAACAAGTAGATTATTCAACAATATTTACTCATTTCTCAATTGTAATTTAATTTAGTCCCCCTAATTTTACTTATGGTAAAATACTGGAATAATTAGCTGTCCTAAAAATATGCATATCTTTATTTTCTTTATTTTATATTACATATATATAACATTGTGGGAAGAACACCTAGATTGAGAATGTAATTGAAGAAAACTATATTATTTGCGATAAAGCCAGATTATTTATTACTTATTATTACAAACGTTTGACTACAACATAAAATAACAATTACTTTAATCGAGGAATGAACTTAAACCAATGATTTTTATTTAAAAATAAAAATAAATGCATAAAATCATTGATGTAAAAAAAGTTTATGAATTTTTTAGCCTCTTATTTTTTTTATATTTTTTATAACGTTTTCTTTTTCACCTGTGATTAATAGTTTGATTATTATAGATAAATAGATATTACAGTCAATCTAAGTTAAATGGTGTGCTACTTGAGTAAATATTTTGTAGACGAAAATGGCATAAAAGATAAAATTCCCAAATTTTCTTTAAATTATAGGGCAAACCCTCCTTTATAACTGTAATTTTTTTGCAACAACCCAGATCTAAGAGGTTTCGAGAAAAAAGTTGCTGAAAATGAGCAAAAACCGCTTTTTCAAAAAATGTTCTTGTTCTTCTTCTTCTTGTTACCTTTTTTGTAAACTGCGTAGCGCCTAAACGCGTGAACCGATATTCATGAATGAGGTGTCATTCGATTCGGAATTTTATGTAGATGTGCCTTTTGGGGGTCTCGACGCTGTACATCGAATGGGAAAGGAGTTAGCCCCCTTTATGTAAGGCCCCCTCCAAAATTATTATTACTAATTACTCTGTAAATCTTGGCCCGATTTTGATAAAATTTGGTAGGATGATAGGGTTAGGGCTCCCCTACGTAACATTAAAGCGGCGATCAGCTCTTACACTTGTTAAGGGGAAGTATAGCAATCGTTGCAAATTATCGACACGTGAACCGATTTTCATGAATGAAGGGTCATTCGAATCGAAATTTTGTACAGATTTGCACTTTAAAAGTCTCGACGCCGTGCCTCATAAGGAGGGGAGTTTGCCCCACCCAAATAAGGCCCTTTCTAAAACTATTATTACCAATATTTCTATAACGCTTAGTCCGATTTTGATAAAATTCAGCTCGAATAAGTGGTTAAAGCTCCTCTACGTGGCTGTGAAGTGCCATCTTGCTCTTACACCTACTAAGAGGAAGTACTGCAATCATTTAAATTATCAATGAGTGAACCGATTTAAATCAATGAATTGTCGTTCGATTATAAAATCTTTCCTCTTTGCCTTTTAGGGAGAAGTACTGCAATCGTAGTTTATTTTTCTTACTCCTCCTAAAAGGAAGTACTGAAATCGCAGTTTAATTTTGCTATTTACGTACAAATACCTTCCTATGTTATTCAAAACGCTTTTTCAAAAAAATTGTTATTGAGGATGGTTTGGGGGAACGCAACTATAATCATTCTATAAAAAGATCTCTCCAGTGGTAGTTACGGTTCCGACTAAACACCTTATCAGATTATAATGATAGAATTGCTTATTCCAAATCTTAAAAAAATCTGTAAAGAAGATATGTAACTTTGTAAAATAGACAAAAAGGAAAATTTATCCAAAAGGTACAAAAATCTCCTTAACAAAAACTTACAGTTTAAAATGTTAAGTATAAGGGTTGATTAAACGCCAAAAGGTACACAAATCAGCGAGTACCCAACATTTCATTAATAGTTAAGTAATTCTACTGCATTAATTTTCATTAATAAGTTATTTTTTAGAATTTATTAGATGTCACAGACCCTTATGCTGGCCACTTCATTTATAATATTTTTTTGTTATAATTATGATAAATCACATATATACGTACATGCATGTTAAAGTAGAAAAAGACAAAGTTAGAGTAGGCTACTGTCTTGCATTCGTCTTACCGAAATATTCGTGAGCACAAATAATACACAGATAATAACAAGTAGATTATTCAACAACAATTATTCATTTCTCAATTGTAATTTAATTTAGTCCCCCTAATTTTACTTATAGTAAAATCCTGGAATAATTAGCTGTCCTAAAAATATGCATATCTTATTTACTTTATATTACATATATACAACATTGTGGGAAGAACACCTAGATGGAGAATGTAATTGAAGAAAACTATATTATTTGCGATAAAGCCAGATAATTATTACCTATTATTATAAACGTTTGACTACTACATAAAGTAACAATTACTTTAATCGAAGAATGAACTTAAACCGACGATTTTTATTTAAAAATAAAAATAAATAAATAAAATAAAATCATTAATGTAAGTTTTTTATAAAAAAAAGTTTTGAATTTTTTAGCCTCATATTTTTTTTTCTTTTTAACCTGTAATTAATAGTTTGATTATTATAAATAACTAGATATTACAGTCAATCTACAGTGCTACTTGAACATATATTTTGTAGACGAAAATGGCCAGCATAAGGGTCTGTGACATCTAATAAATTCTAAAAAATAACTTATTAATGAAAATTAATGCAGTAGAATTACTTAACTATTAATGAAATGTTGGGTACTCGCTGATTTGTGTACCTTTTGGCGTTTAATCAACCCTTATACTTAACATTTTAAACTGTAAGTTTTTGTTAAGGAGTAAAAGATAAAATTCCCAAATTTTCTTTATAATATAGGGCAAATCCTCCTTTATAACTGTAATTTTTTCGTAATAACATAGATTAATTAGTTTTTGAGAAAAACGATGCGAAAAATGCACAAAAACTACATTTTCAAAAATTGTTGTTGTTCTTGTTACCTTTTTTGTAAACTGCGTAGCGCCTAAACGCACGAACCGATTTTCATGAACGAGATGTCATTCGATTCGAAATTTTATGTAGATGTGCCTTTTGGGGGTCTCGACGCTGTACATCAAATAGGAGAGGAGTTAGCCCCCTTTATGTAAGGCCCCCTCCAAAATTATTATTACTAATTACTCTGTAAATCTTAGCCCGATTTTGAAATAATTTGGTAGGATGATAGAGTTAGGGCTCCTCTACGTATCATGAAAGCGGCGATCAGCTCTTACACTTGTTAAGGGAAAGTATAGCAATCGTTTCAAATTATCGACACGAGAACCGATTGTCATGAATGAAGTGTCATTCGAATCGAAATTTTGTACAGATTTGCACTTTAAAAGTCTGAACGCTGTGCCTCATAAGGAGGGGAGTTTGCCCCACCCAAGTAAGGCCCTTTCTATTACCAATATTTCTATAACGCTTAGTCCGATTTTGATAAAATTCAGCTCGAATAAGTTGTTAAAGCTCCTCTACTTGGCTGTGAAGGGCCATCAAGCTCTTGCACCTACTAAGAGGAAGTACTGCAATCGTTAAAATTATCAATGGGTGAACCTATTTACATTAATGAATTGTCGTTCGATTCATAATCTTTGCCTTTTAGGGAGAAGTACTGAAATCGCAGTTTAATTTTGCTTTTTACGCACAAATACCTTCCTATTTTATTCAAAACGCTTTCTCAAAAAAATTGTTATTGAGGATGGCAACTATAATCATTCTTTAAAAAGATCTCTCCAATGGTAGTTATGGTTCCGACTTAACACCTTATCAGGTTATAATGATAGAATTGCTTATTCTAAATTTTAAAAAATCTGTGAAGCAGATAAGTAACTTTGTAAAATAGACAAAAATGAAAATCTATCCAAAAGGTACAAAAATCTCTTTAACAAAAACTTACAGTTTAAAATGTTAAGTATAAGGGTTGATTAAACGCCAAAATGCACACAAATCAGCAAGTATCCATCATTTCATTCATACTTCATTGATATTATTTAAGTAATTTTACTACATTAACTTTTCCTTCACATTTTTTGAATTTATTAGATGTTTCACAGACCCTTATGCTGGCCATTTTAATCTACAAAATATATGTTCAAGTAGAACACCATTTAACTTAGATTGACTGTAATATCTAATGTTTTTTTCTACTTTAACATGCATGTATAGATACTACATTAACTTTTACATTATTTTTGTACCTTACATTAACAATGTAATTTTACTGCATTAACTTTTTATAAATTTTTTTAGAATTTATTAGATGTCGCAGACCCTTATGCTGGCCATTTCATTCATTTTAAGTTTTTTGATATAATAATAAAAGGTGAGTAATATCAACATAATTAGTTATAAAAATTTAAGTAATTTTATTGCATTAACTTTTCCTTCACATTTTGAATCTGATCTAGCCAGCATAAGGGTCTGCGACATCTAATAAATTCTAAAAAAATTTATAAAAAGTTAATGCTGTAAAATTACATTGTTAATGTAAGGTACAAAAATAATGTAAAAGTTAATGTAGTATCTATACATGCATGTTAAAGTAGAAAAAAACATTAGATATTACAGTCAATCTAAGTTAAATGGTGTTCTACTTGAACATATATTTTGTAGATTAAAATGGCCAGCATAAGGGTCTGTGAAACATCTAATAAATTCAAAAAATGTGAAGGAAAAGTTAATGTAGTAAAATTACTTAAATAATATCAATGGAGTATGAATGAAATGATGGATACTTGCTGATTTGTGTGCATTTTGGCGTTTAATCTACCCTTATACTTAACATTTTAAACTGTAAGTTTTTGTTAAGGAGATCAACCCTTATACTTAACATTTTAAAGTGTAAGTTTTTGTTAAGGAGATACTGTTGGTAACTGTTAAAAAGCGTAAAAGAGAAATAATAAAGAAGAAAAGCTAAAACAAGTGTACATTGACAAATACAAAGCAACATTCCTCCAAAAAAATACAGTTAAACGGAATTTCTGAAGAGGTTGCCAGCTACAGATCCTGTAGCACTAGTGCAAACTAAAGCGACAAGAAAGCACATTGAAATGCGAAATTCATGTAATGAATTCCTCTCATTTTTCTTCTTCATTTCACTGTAATAAAAATAAATAGTGAAAGTAATAATAATTGAAAATTTAAGTGGAACTATAACAATCTAGAAATACTCTACTGACCATAATTTTAATCAAAATGTATTGAATATTCAGTAAATGGTGAGATGTTAACATGTAAAGTGTAGTGCCAATAAATTCCGCTAGAATGCATTTGCATGTTCGATTGCTAGTAAAAGGAATGTAATTATTAATTTTTCCCTTTTTTCCTTATTTAAGTCAATCATTGTATAAAAAATTACAAAAAAAAATTACAAAGTCGCAATTACCAATTGAAAAGAGGAATGAAATAGTTTTTTAATGAAAATGTAAAACAGTTAAATTTATCAAGTAATACTACTGAATTAGCACAAAAATCAATCAAAGCAATAATTTTAAAAAGAAATAAAAGAAATTAATAATAAAATAAAACTTGCAAAAAGTATTAAAATTCTATAAATTGAATAAGAATGCAAAATTAAAAAAGCATTAATATCACTGAAAGTCAAGTGCTGCAATGATTTAAAATATTAAAATTTAAACTACTAAAAGCATAATTAGCAATTATAAAATATGTAAAAATTGTACTCATTATAAGAAACAAAAAAGAAATAACTTTCGAAATAAATAATTAAATGTAAAACTTGTTTAAAGAGTATGCATCTTAATAGCTACTTACCCAGTAATAACTAATAAGAGAATTATCAATTGAAAGACATTTAACAAAAGTACAATTGTTGAAATAAATACATTCATAAATTATAATTTAATATTGAGAAATAAAAGAAATACATTGTTGACCATAATTTAAAATAAAAATCTATTCATTGCTCCATACACATCTCACAATTGCAGCAGTGCAGTACCACCAAAATCCGATAGAAAGCATGACCTGGCCCTATGCCCATAAATATGCAACAAGAGAAGTTATAATTGATCTTTTTTCTTTTAATTGTTAATGATTTTTTTTAAATACAGAATAAATAAATAATGCAACAAATATTAAATATTGACAATTTCAATAAAAGAGATAAAGTAAAAAGTGAAATAGTTAAATAACTTATACAATTGAAAACAACACTTAAATTCATTATCAGTGGATGGTATTAAGTTAAAAAGAATGAATAGACATAAAAATGAACAATTAAAATGTATAAAATCCATAAAATACATTAATGAAATACGTTTGATTCTCGTATGATCCGGTGTAAGAATAGCTTACTTAACAATGCCAGATATGTGGACAGGAGGTGGGGTTTCCCTTAGCTGTTCGTGTAAACTTTTTCGTATTCACAGCATAAATAAAATAAATAGAAAATTTCAAAAATGAGATGTAGAACTTTAAGAAAAAGACAAAAATTGATTTCCTACGAATGTACTACTCTGATACAAATTATAACAATTACTATTAAATTCTCTTATTTTATAAAACTTAAATAATATTCCAAAAATGCATCATAACGAGTCTTTAATTAATGCAGCAAGCTAGTAAAAATAGAATAATTACATTACAAGTACTAAATAACTAACAATTTATCATTTGAAAGTATTCTACCTTTACTTGTTTAATAATGTATTAAAATGGTAGAAAAGCCAGTGTATTGATAATAGAAACACATTAAGCTTGTATATAATAATAAATAACAACATTTATTACTTGCAATTATTTAACAAACAAACAGGAGTAATATCACTTTTTGTAGATCTAAGTCTTTTAAATAGTATCATATAAATTGGTAGTTGATAGTTGATTCACTATTGAATAAATAACGTAATATTCATCTTTATTGATTGTAATAATTACTAATTTCACGTAAATAGCAAAAAAAAAAAAAGAAATATTTCAATGATTATGTCGTCTAAAATCATTAAAGACATGAAAATTGATATTTCAAACAATGTGAAACTACTAAAATCAAGTCAAAACAGCGTAATAATTAAAATAAACTCACTTGCATTAGACGCCAATTTCATCACACGCTGTGCAATAAAAGTGGAAATTTAGCGCGCTTCCTTTCTCTGGTAAGTGTGCTAAAAGAGACACCTGTGTTGATGATTCTACACTATCACTGCACAATACCAACAAAACGAAGGTGGCCCTGAAAAGGCCACTTGTTCATTAAACTAGGGAAGCTAGAAACACTGTACGCCGTAAATGAAGTAACAAGTAGCGCACGTAATAAAAGAAAACTAAATTTAGGCAGATTTTCCAATGTATATTAGAAAACAGCCGGACCATAACGTAGACAAACTTTCTATTGGCTGAGTTCGTAACTCATAGCTTGTCAATTTTGCAAATATTGAAATAAGTAAATTTATGGTTTGAAATATTGTCAAATGTTGTTACAATGTGAAATAGTAAAGAGAAAAAACATTTATTACAAAAGGAATAAGAAATTATTGAATAATAATTAAAATATGGAATTTTCAATAAATAGAGATTGTAGTTGTGGCCGCTGGAGTCGTCTGCGTCAAGGGGGGGAACTTTATTGCAGTACAAGTATTGTACGAACGTAGCCAATAGGAATTGAGATAGAGCCCTATATAAGACGGCCAGTTGACCGCTCTGGTCAGTCAGTCAAAAATGTATAAACCATGAACATCTCTAGCAGAACAATTGCCAACGTGGGAATATACAGCTAAGCCAGCAGTATCAAGTGAGAAGAGGCTAGCTGGCCATGATTCGCCTAGATGAAGCTGCCGTGTGGGACTATAAATTCGCCTGGACGAAGGCGCAACGTGGGAATACCATCTCATCTTTAACACCCCAGTACTAGTTACTGGTGAGATTTTTGAAATGTTCGCTGGGTCTTCGGACTCGGTGAACCCCCCCACAACAAAGCTGTGGTGTCACAGCACGCCTTCGAGTTGTTAGGGGCTAGCCCACTTGTGTGGTTTTGCATCTAGGCTTCTGTCTGTTTTATACAGATTTGTTGCTGACCAAACAAGTGAGAATAGCAGAGAGCAGTTCCCTGCTGGCCTGTAAACACGTCTTCCGTTCTTTATGAACAGAGACTTGTGTTGTTTGGTGTGGCACAGTTTCTAGAGGCTGTGGTAGACCAAGTCAACTACAGGCAGTTCGGAACTTTGCCTGAAAGGTGGGGTAAATTCCTCGCTGGCCAGTGGCACACGTGTCTTCGGGCCCAAGATTCGTGTGCTAAGTGGTCAGGAGTTCAGGCTAGCTAACGTGCTAGTAACATTAGCTGCCCTGGACTCCTGCCTAGGCTACTTAGAGTTTATCACATCTGTAATTTTTGGCCCGCGCGCAGCAGGATGCGCCTTTACTTACAGGGCGCGCTGCGCACATTTTTTTTAAATTAAAACAAAATTTTATAAAACTTAGCTTCATTATTCAAATACGTCTTTGCACAATAAAATGCACACAACTTTATTTAAACGGATCCACATATACATTTGACTACAATGATATTTCCTTCATTTCCTCCTGTTCTCGTCAACATTCAATAATGTTTTTTCTTTTCCAATGTAAAACTCTCCATCACCTTAGATCTTACTTCCTTTCCAACTTTTTTACCAACCAATTTTCATGCTACAAAAGAAATTCTCTTTGAAAAATTAAAAACTATAAAATCTAAACATCAGGTAAATGCCATATACAATTATTGTAAACAGTCTCTTAGAATAACAACTTTTCTTTTGGGAGAATACTTTCTTTTAGTTTATCTTCATTTCTCTGCTCATAACTTTTTATCTTATTTTCAACTTCATATTTTATTTCCAACCATGTCTTTTTTACTTCTCTTATTTCAACTTATAATTGTTATTATTTCTTTTAATTCTATTTCATTTTTTTAAACAAGTTTTATTACTCATATTTTATGTTACTTTTGTATTTCTATTTTATTTTTATTTCTATATTTTGTCCTTAATATTATTATAATTACTTATGTACTTTTATGCTTCACTCACTTGCTCAAAAGCGTATGTAACCTTAAGAGCAATAAATAAATCAATCAAAAGTTATTTCATTTACATCTCTTTTCCTCCTCTATCAAATAAACTTAACACATAAATTGTCTATATCAAATTCTATTAAATTCTTTTTTTCATTCTTAACAATAAATCAAGTGATAATCCACACTAACGCCACCAGCAGGACAGTAGTTGCTGGAGTCAGTGTGTTCATGATATTTGCAAAGAAAACATCTCTTTTCAAGTGTCGCTACCTACGTAGCTAGCTTCCATTTCCGCTAAGCAAAAATCACTACTATTCCAATATTTACCTATTTCCTTAATACTAAAAACACTTCTTTTCGCCATAAATCAATATTAATCATAAAATTCAACAAAATCAAACTCCAACAAATCTACCTTTAATACCTATGCTAGTATGCTGCTCTGCCTGCCTTATTCTCCATTTCTCTTCCTATTACCTTTATTTATATAAATCTCTTTTATTTTATTTTATTTCCATTTTCCCAAAATTTCATTATTCATCCCCATTAATTTACACATAACCTTTACCTATGCATTACTTTATTTCAATCAATCAATTTTCAAACTTATACTGCTCTTACATAAAAACCATTATTTCATTTAACTCAAGCTTCCAGGCAATCCTCCTAGCCAACCACACAGCTAGTCTCCCTACCTCACTCTCACTGTACTGGCTGGCTGGTGTGCCTCGCTTTACAACTAGCTAGCTATATGCCTGCCGCGCCGGCTAACTGCCTGTTCTGCCTCCTTCACTGCTCTCACTGCCTCACACGATTTTTCGCTGCTCCGCCAATACATCTCCCCACACATTCTCATATTTCTGTCCGTCTCTCTCTACGCCTGCCTCCCTTCATTCATTGCCTTCCCTTCTACATACCTATACCAAGAGACCCATCACTAACAATACCCATGTAAATGCTACAGTCCTCTAAATAAATTAACCCTATTCCTTCCACTAAAGAAAACTTTTAACATATAAAACTCTTATCTCTCTTAACTTAACTAACCCAAACAAAATTCTAAAACATTATTTCCCACCTAACTTCCAAAACCTTTTATTACTTCCTTCATTTCCCAACCACACACAGCCAGGCTTCCTCTTATTTCTTTCTCTATACCTAAACTTTCTTATAAACAATGTCATTATTTTTACACAAACAAACAATTCAAAATAACCATTTTCCTTTACTATATTCATTTAATTCTTCAAAAATTTACATAGTATGTATCATACATAAAACTATACATTTCTTTTTTTATATCAATCAAATAACAAACATATATGTATGTACATTAAAATTATTATGAAAACATATAATCTTCAACAAAGTACTTTACAAGTATCAATCCTTTCTCAATATTCATAATCAATACAAACAACTAATCATAACAGTATTTACCATTCTATTCTTTAAACACTAATATTTTTCAAAATACCCACTTTCACTACATAAAAAACATTAAACAACCAAAACAGACTCACTCAAACCTTCCATCTGGTTACAATTTCACCAAACGCGCGCTATAATAACGCATAAAATAAACTACTCCAACCAACAAACAAACTTCCTTTCGTCAAATAATACTACACACATTAATCAACACCCAAATTCATTTCTTTTAAACAATATTTCAATCAAAGTTCACACACTACACAACCACTTCTAATTCTCTCACAAAACATAGTTTTACTACTCAATGCACTCACTAAACACATATTACCTACAAATACATTCTACTTTAATTCTTTATTCCTTCTTTCTTTCTTTCTTCATCATATTTCATCAATGTACAATCAGTTTTATTCATTCATACAAATTCTTAACTATAAATCACCAATTTCTATACAGTGTCCAACAAAAGTCTACATACCCCACAATATTTCCGGAATTTTCAAAATAAAAAATTATTACAGTAAAAATGTTATTTCTAACATTTCTAACTATTCTTACTAAATATAGAGAGATGAAAATATCTCTGCCATCTCCCATTGCATATCTCCTTAACAAAAACTTACAGTTTAAAAAGTTAAGTATAAGGGTTGATTAAACGCCAAAAGGTACACAAATCAGCAAGTACCCATCATTTCATTTATACTTCATTGATATGATTTAAGTAATTTTACTGCATTAGCTTTTCCTTCACATTTTTAGAATTTATTAGATGTCACAGACCCTTATGCTGGCCATTTTCATCTACAAAATATTTGTTCTAGACTGTAGATTGTAATGTCTATTTATCTATAATAATCAAACTATTAATTACAGGTTAAAAAGAAAAAAAAAATTAGGCTAAAGATTTCAAAAACTTTTTTTAAAAAAAAGTTTACACCAACATACATTAATGATTTCATTTTATTTATTTTTATTTTTAAATAAAAATTGTCGGTTTAAGTTCATTCTTCGATTAAAGTAATTGTTATTTTATGAAGTAGTCAAACGTTTATAATAATAGGTAATAATTATCTGGCTTTATCGCAAATAATATAGTTTTCTTCAATTACATTCTCAATCTAGATGTTCTTCCCACAATGTTGTATATATGTAATATAAAATAAATAAGATATGCATATTTTTAGGACAGCTAATTGTTCCAGTATTTTACTATAAGTAAAATTAGGGGGACTAAATTAAATTAGTTAGTTAGTCTATTTATTTATTTTTTTTATTATTTATATTCTGTAAGTTAAAGACTAACTAGGCAGACGGACGTATGTCCATTGTCGAAAAGTGTATTTTTTATTTTATTTTAGTATGGATTGTATAATGTTCTGTTCCAATAAACACTTATTATTATTATTATTATTATTATTATTAAATTAAATTACAATTGAGAAATGAATAATTGTTGTTGAATAATCTACTTGTTATTAACTGTGTGTTATTTGTGCTCACGAATATTTCGGTAAGACGAATTCAAGACTGAAATATTGTTTTAAATCCTTCGTGATTCAAATTAAAACAGTGGCTGACTCTGACTTTGTCTTTTTCTACTTTAACATGCATGTATATGTGACTACTCAGAATAATTCAGAACTCATTTTATCATAATTATAACAAAAAAATATTATGAATGAACTGGCCAGCATAACGGTCTGTGACATCTAATAAATTCTAAAAATGTGAAGGAAAAGTTAATGCAGTAAAATTTCTTAAATCATATCAATGAAGTATAAATGAAATGATGGGTACTTGCTGATTTGTGTACCTTTTGGCGTTTAATCAACCCTTATACTTAACTTTTTAAACTGTAAGTTTTTGTTAAGGAGATTTTTGTACCTTTTGGATAGATTTTTCTTTTTATCTATTTTGCAAAGTTACATATCTGCCTTACACAATCTGCCCTTAGAAAGGGCCTTATTTGGGTAGGGCAAACTCCCCTCCTTATGAGGCATGGCGTCGAGACATACAAATCTGTACAAAATTTTGATTCGAATGACACTTTATTCAAGAAAATCGGTTCACGTCTCGATAATTTGAAAGATTGTTGCACTTCCTCTTAACAAGTGTAAGAGCAGATCGTCGCTTTAATGGTACATAGGGAAGCCCTAACCCTATCATCCTACCAAATTTTATCAAAATCGGGCCAAGATTTACAGAGAAATTAGAAATAATAATTTTGGAGGGGGCCTTACATAAAGGGGGCTAACTCCTCTTCCATTCGATGTACAGCGTCGAGACCCCCAAAAGGCACATCTACAAAAAATTCCGAATCGAATGACACCTCATTCATGAAAATCGGTTCACGCGTTTAGGCGGTACGCGGTTTACAAAAAAGGTAACAACAAGAAGAAGAAGAAGAACAATTTCTGAAAATGCCGTTTTTGCTTATTTTCGGCAACTTTTTTCTCGAAACCTATTACATCTATGTTGTTGCAAAAAAATTTCAGTTATAAAGGAGGGTTTGTCCTATAATTTAAAGAAAATTTGGGAATTTTATCTTTCATAGAAAAAGAGAAAAAAATTGTCAAAGTTGGGTGTTTTTCAACGTTACGCTTTTTCGTGCAGTTTTTGACGATCAACCCTTATACAACTGTCCTACCGGACAGTTTTAATATCTACTTCATTCTATTTACTATTTTTACTATTACATTACAAATATTCCACGCCGCCCGCCGCTCCCACCGCTCTTTATTTTCTTACCACTCTCTTATAAAACAACATTCATCTTTCACTAACCTTCATCATTCGATTCACTCAATCTAAAATTTAACATTATTTACTTCTCCTCATCTATTATTACTCATCTACCTCTGTCCGCCTCAATTTAAACATACTCATTCCCTCACTTTTCCTTATCTAAACATTTTATCCTACCTATTAACCTATAGCTTAAAGGTCAAACGCTTCTTTCTTTCTCCCCCCCCCCCCCCCGTCTATAACCTTTTTACAATCATACACTAACATACATTTCTTCCTTTATACACCAAATACCAACCATCATTAAAACTGTCCGCTAGCACACTTCTATAAGGCTTAATCGTCAAAAAGTACTACTCGAGTAGGAAACAAGATATTAATAGTTAAAATTTGGTTTCGTTTGAAACATTGAAATCTGTAACTTCAAATATCTCGAAAATTACTCGATAGATTTTGTTTATATTTTACTTGTATATGAAGACTACTATTGTCTATAATCGTGTAAATTTTAGTAAAAATCTACCGAGCAGAAAACGAGATATTTAGGGTTAAAATTTGTATCCGTTCTATAAAGTGAAAAATTAACCTTCAAATATCTCGAAAACTACTCGATAGATTTTGTATATATTTTACTTGTATATGGAGACAACTATTGTCTATAATCTTGTTAATTTTAGTAAAAATCTAACGAGCAGAAAACGAGATATTTAGTGTTAAAGTTTCTTTCCGTTCTATAATGTGAAAATTTTAACTTCAAATATCTCGTAAACTACTCGATAGATTTTGTTTATATTTTACCTGTATATGAAGACTACTATTGTCTAAAATCGTGTAAATTTTAGTAAAATTCTATCTAGCAGGAAACGAGATATTTAGTGTTAATGTTTCTTTCTGTTCTATAAAGTGAAAAATTTAACTTCAAATATCTCGAAAACTACTCGATAGATTTGGTTTATATTTAACTTGTATATGGAGACTACTATTGTCTATAATCCTGTATATTTTAGTAAAAATCTATCGAGCAGAAAACGAGATATTTAGGGTTAAAATTTGTTTCCATTCTATAAAGTGAAAAATTTAACTTCAAATATCTCGAAAACTACTCGATAGATATTGTTTATATTTTACATGTATATGAAGACTTTTATTGTCTATAATCGTGTTAATTTTAGTAAAAATCTATCAAGCAGAAAAAGAGATATTTAGTGTTAAATTTTGTTTCCGTTCTAAAAAGTGAAAATTTAACTTCAAATATCTCGAAAACTACTCGATAGATTTTGTTTATATTTTACTTGTATATGGCGACTACTATTGTCTATAATCGTGTAAATTGTAGTAAAAATCTATCGTGCAGAAAACGAGATATTTAGGGTTAAACTTTGTTTCCGTTCTATAAAGTGAAAAATTTAACTTCAAATATCTCGTAAACTACTCGATAGATTTTGTTTATATTTTACCTGTATATGAAGACTACTATTGTCTAAAATCGTGTAAATTTTAGTAAAATTCTATCTAGCAGGAAACGAGATATTTAGTGTTAATGTTTCTTTCTGTTCTATAAAGTGAAAAATTTAACTTCAAATATCTCGAAAACTACTCGATAGATTTGGTTTATATTTAACTTGTATATGGAGACTACTATTGTCTATAATCCTGTATATTTTAGTAAAAATCTATCGAGCAGAAAACGAGATATTTAGGGTTAAAATTTGTTTCCATTCTATAAAGTGAAAAATTTAACTTCAAATATCTCGAAAACTACTCGATAGATATTGTTTATATTTTACATGTATATGAAGACTTTTATTGTCTATAATCGTGTTAATTTTAGTAAAAATCTATCAAGCAGAAAAAGAGATATTTAGTGTTAAATTTTGTTTCCGTTCTAAAAAGTGAAAATTTAACTTCAAATATCTCGAAAACTACTCGATAGATTTTGTTTATATTTTACTTGTATATGGCGACTACTATTGTCTATAATCGTGTAAATTGTAGTAAAAATCTATCGTGCAGAAAACGAGATATTTAGGGTTAAACTTTGTTTCCGTTCTATAAAGTGAAAAATTTAACTTCAAATATCTCGAAAACTACTCGATAGATTTTCCTTATATTTTACGTGTATATGGAAACTACTATTGTCTATAATCGTGTGAAATTTAGTAAAAAACTATCGAGCAGAAAACGAGATATTTAGTGTTAAATTTGGTTTCTGTTCTGTAAAGTGAAAATTTTAACTTTAAATATCTCGTAAACTACTCGATAGATTTTGTTTATATTTTACCTGTATATGAAGACTACTATTGTCTAAAATCGTGTAAATTTTAGTAAAATTCTATCTAGCAGGAAACGAGATATTTAGTGTTAATGTTTCTTTCTGTTCTATAAAGTGAAAAATTTAACTTCAAATATCTCGAAAACTACTCGATAGATTTGGTTTATATTTAACTTGTATATGGAGACTACTATGGTCTATAATCGTGTCAATTTTAGTAAAAATCTATCGAGCAGAAAACGCGATATTTAGAGTAAAGTTTGTTTCCGTTTTATGAAGTGAAAACTTCAACTTCAAATATCTCGAAAACTACGTGATAGATTTTGTTGATATTTTACCTGTATATGGAAATAGCGATTGTCTATAATTGTGTAAAATGTAGTAAAAATTTATCAATCAGAAAATGAGATTTTTTAGTTAACTTAGTTAATTTTTAGGGTTCAAAAACGCCAAATGTTATACAAATCTGTACCTTTTAGTGTCCAGTCAACTCTTATACTAAACTTTTTAACCTGTAACTTTTTGCTACGGAGATACGTATATTGAGAGGTCAAACTTAGTTGCCTTCTTTCCTATACTTTGAATCCGAATATCTCGATTCCTACTGTACGGAATTCCATTTATTTTAGTATGAATATTGAGTTCAACTATCTGTACAATTGTGTGAAATTTTTTAAACTTCTCTACATTGCAAGCATGAAATGTTATTTTGAGTGATTATAAAGTTTACTAAACATTACATACATGTCTTCTACGCTCCCTATAGTATTGATATGTCTCATAATTATAGAGTTTAAACCTGTATAGAAATGGGCTAAATTCTGTAATGAACTCTATATTAAAGCACCAGATATCTGGCATCATAATTTGTATATTTGTAAGGTTTATTAAACTCTCATATTCTACTACTGCTCTACTACACTACCTACAATATTGATATGTAACACAATTGTAGATTTTCATTTCAAACATTTCATTTCTTAAGCGATTCAAATTTTACTGTTACTTGTTATCTATTATATTTACCATAAACACTACCCTCCTAATTACTCTAAATGAAGTTTAGAGGCCCCCTCCAGTTTATATTCTAGCGATGCCTATAGTTTTGAGTAATTTTTTTTCTAATACCTATTTTGAAGTTTTTATATATTATTTACAGTTGGTAATAATATTGTTTTCCTTTCTTTAGCTAACTTTTTTTATGGCGTTCACAAGAGAGATTTCTTTGAAATGTGTATTTTGTGTTATCTAGATAATGATAGTAATAGGTTTATTTGCTTAAAATTTTGGAAAAAAATTTATAATTTTATAATTGATCGTTGAAAAAGCGGTGATAGCGTTCACACTATACTTTTTCCTTTCTTTTCCCAAAACAAAAAAGGTAAACTGCTGAGCCTGTATAGCGATGGGAGGTAACCTGCTTTCTTATCTGCAGCAGTTTACGTTCAGAGTTTGGAATACCAAACCGTTTAAACAGTTTCAAACGCTTGAAGCACAGATGGTTTTCTTTTCTCATTGGTTAATACTAATATTTTCTCTATTTTTTACTACTTTTGGGTTAAAATTATGTGTTGTCAGTTTAACTGGCACATTTCTTTTCTTGTTAGGGTAAGTGTTACTTTATGTATATTTTAGGCAAAAATAAATATTCCGTTACTTTTATCTTCTTCTTTTTCTTCATGTTGACATCAATATTGCAATTCGGAATTTTTCTTCTCTTTTTATGTCTTATACCCCTTTTTCTATACCATTTTACATCTTGAGAAAAATTCTTATTTAACACAGTCTATAAAGAAAATTGACGATTAGGTATAATAACATTTGTCAAGATGTAGGTACACCTAAAACAGTACTAAATTCTTCATATTATTTGCACTATGTTTTCCCATAATCCTTCCTTAAGCACTCCAAATCATGAAATCTGAGAGAACTATTTAGTGCTGAAAACTTTCGTGTACTGTTGTTATGTGCAAATATTTCCTTCTCTACACTTTAATATGTTTAATTTGAACAAAACCGTTCTTCCTTTTACTTATACGATGATTGATTCATGCACTACTACATATTAGCTCTTCTGACTAGTTAGGAGATATGCGCCTCAAATATAGTAAACTTATTCTTCAATTCTTCTACTCTGCATGGGCACAGCAAGAATGTGTTGCTACCAGAAATCTGATACAAACGTTTTAATTAGTAGGTTAAAGGATTATTTCACAGATTTTATTTATATTTGTGTCAAATTACCTTCAGTTCATTATTTCCGATATATTAATACTTAGTAAAAGTTAAGCAAAGATAATATTTGCGCTTTAGGTGAATATGAAATCTGTGATTGCTTTCATATCTTATGTTTTTTCAGCTTCACCACATGGATGTACATAAAACAGAATAAAGACTACAATTATTACTTCCCTAAAAAAAATGTGGACTTATCATCAAACAATTATAAGGTAACCACTCTGTTAAAATTACTTTCTTGCTACATTCTCTTGTTGATTATTATTTATCAATTTACTTTCAGTTAGCAGAGAAAATGAAGAAACCTAGAAAAGACTTTAAAGTTGACAGAAGACTAACAGGTTCCCAAGTTATTGACGAACAGTTACAGGAAATATTAGATTATATGATAAGAGATTACGTTTATCCTTGGTAAGTGATATTAGAATTGAAATAAGTAATTCATTTGCCCGCTATGCAGGAAAATATATGAAACTTTCTCCAAAATAAAAAGCTTCCATCAAGTGTCCTCTAAGAGGTGATAGCCACTATAGCTAGACAATCTCTTGCCTGAAATGAGCTCTCTCTAGTCGTTATAAATGTCCGAAAAAAAGTCGGTGATCACCCCTCCCCCAAAACCTTATTTTCCTTTTTTTCGTTGTGAATAAATGCTCATTTTGATGTTGGGTAGAACTTTGCCCCTGATTGTGCGCTACATTGGCACATGTTACCTAGTTAAAAGTGATTTTTTATCTTTTTAAAATGTTTCTTCAAATTTGAATTGTTTTTAGGTATGATTTGGTTAGTGATAGTGAAGAAGTGCCCCATGAAATTCGAGTTGCCGCTCAGAACGTTATTGTAGCATTTGCTAATAGGTAAAAGTATAGATTTTCTCATTTATATCTTTTGATACAAAGAAAATACAAACTTTTGTGTTGCTAATCGATCAAATGGTAGTACATTGAGTGTTGTACACCCAAGATCTCCTTCGGGATTGATCAGCAATGTGGATATCCCGCCGAGAGTGCTGCAAGGAGGTACTTTCCTCTTCCTGCTATTCATTTCTGACTTCACTTCTGATTTACTGATTGATTGACTACTTAACCACACACATTATTAATTCCTAAATAATTGACAATAAAATGTAATAATAGGTAAATACCAAGTACACCAATAGTTATAAAAAGTTAATCATAAACAATTAAATTATCTACACGATATTTCCACAACCTCCGCCGCATGACCGCTTTTCCTTCTGATGCTACCTAACAGCTCACAATTGACATTATGAAACTTGTTTAAAGTGATACTAAACATGTTATTGTACGTATTCTTTACTTTTCTCTTACTTTAAAAGCTAAAGAATACGTTTCAGAAATGCAACTTGATTAATTATATGGTTAAATAATCTCTAAAAGCGTGCTAATAATTATTGATTTTTCAAGTGATATTATTGTATCACTTTAAACCTGATAGGTATTCTTTATTTTTCAGAGTGAAAGAAGTGGACTGGATACCCTTTCTCACAACTAGATTAGTAGACGATGCGGCATCTCATCTACGACTTTATAGACAGGCTAGGGCTCGGGTGCAATCCATGCCCCAAGGATCAAAGATTTCGTTAGAGGAAGCTTTCTTTGATTTAGAATTAGCGATGGAAAGCGGATTAGTTTGCAGGGATCATATTTCACTGACGCCTTCTTTGCAAAGGAGTATGGTCTAATTATTTTTTATACAAAATTTTTAAAAACTATCTTACTTGTACAAAAGGGGTGTTTAGCATATTAGTATAAAACTTTCTCTTATTAAAAATCCAACTTTATTTCCTTATACCCTTCTCAAGTGCAAGTATTTCGTGCAGGTTGTTTTGACTTTTCAACAGAAATAAATGTTTTGACATCTACTGTGGGTGTGACATCCCTGTAAATGTGTCAGCATAATTCGAAATCGAAAAATTGTAGAGATTTTTAATTTTATACTTGAATTTAACCTATTCCACAAATCGAAAGTGCACGTTACCAAATAGATTTTTTAAAGTTTGAGATTTTCTTGAAAATGGTCCCAATTGTATTTAAATTTGTTACACTTATTGCTTTAATTGTGAAATTGATTTGAAAAAGCTCCTTTTTTTTTTATGTCAATTTGTTTAATGCCACAAGTTCAGGAGCTAAGTTGTGAATGATTAGTTCATATTATCTTATATGAATAGAACGGCCTAACGCTACTCTGTACATAACTGAAAGCTCGTGCTGATCCCGGGTTTAAGTCTAGATAAGTATCACTCACCGTGGACAGGGTGTCTTTGTCGACAGCACGCTGTTCGAAGGCCGACGGTGCATTGTAAAGGCTTTAAGAGCCAATAACTTCAGATATTAATGTACCTCAAATTAAAAAAAATATATATTTTTTTTTTAATTTATTTTTAATGGGCATAATAACCACTAGGTTCTTTGCCTCCCCCCCAAAAAATTAAACAAATTTTTATTACATCAACAAAATTTTGATTTATGGCAGTGATAATATGTGCTATTTTCTACTTTCAAATTAATTAAACAGTAATTACCCTACTTAATTAAGTGTTACAATTAATATCCTTTTTTCTTTTTAAAGACACGGCACCACCATAAGTATTTCTTTGGCGAGGCACCTCTTATATTACTCGCCACATTCTTATAAAGTATACTTCTTATCTGTCGATCCTCTCCGCTTCCTTCCTCTTCAACATTAACATCCTCTTATCATTCAAAGCGATGACATACCAACTGTCTTTCCACCTCAGCATTACCTTCATCAACGTTTCAGGGACAATAACTCCTGCAACGTCCATAATGTTCTTTCTTTCCGCGTGCAACCTCACTCAGTTAGAGTGTATGTTCTGGACGAGTCTCCGTAAATTCAAGTACCATCTGGACGTTTTCCCATGCGGGGAAAGGTAAGAAAGGTTACTTGTGTGGCTGTTTCCAAAGAACATAAGGTCAAAAACAAAAGTTCCTTGTCGAGGTCATCCCCTAATCATTCTGTCTTTTCTTCAAATTCGGAATTTCAGTTGCATATTTATTTGTACTCGGTTATCGTTAGAAAAATGGCTACTTTGTAACTAACGAAGGAAATCGAGAAAACTCCAAAACAAAAGAATCTAGATTCGAAAAATCATTTAAGTACAGTGGACATTATCTCACCTTCTGGACAACGTTTGGTTACTGAGAGCCTGATGGTTCATTGGTGTACCATTAGGTATTTTGTTCATCCAAAGAGAATGAGCTTTCTTAACACATATTTTTCACATTCAAAGTCGTATTCTACGTATTTTACAATTGTTTTAGGTATTGATTAAAAACTTTATATAGGGGTCTTTGGGAGGCACCCAGACGAAATATCGAAATCAAACGTGAGTGATTTTTTGATATCTTACTACATGGGAACACTCTCGTAGAGAGGGCGACAATCTGTAATAAGAAAGAAAGAGGAGTAAGAGAAAGTTTGTGCATATTCCAGTGATTGAATTTTAATATCATTTATTTTCAGGTTACTTACAACAACTGACTGATGTAGTTCTCTTCTACTTGAGTCCAGAAGTGGAATTTCATTGCCTACCCTTGCGTTATATTACTAGAGAACTGATTGTAAATTCTGTGTTAATACCACTTATAACTAAACTGTCAGATCCAGATTATATAAACCAAATAATTATATGGTTGGTATGTATTTTATTTATTGATAAAACTGTTTTTTTTGGGGGGGGGCTCTTATACAGATTTTTCTGTCTCAACTGACAAATTCTAAAATCACATATCTGGCAACTTCCACCGGCATCGGTGCTGAAGACCGGAGATGCAATTTGTCTTTCGAACTTTGATAGATATTTATCAAACTTCTCTGGTCTCAAAAAACTTCATATTTTATATCCAACTTTTATATCATTTTCATTGATGATTCGATTGTTTGCCGATTATTTTCATACTCTCTAACATTTTGCTATATTTCTCAAATTTTGTTTATTGTTTTCCTGATAACTGTAAAGCCATTATCTTTCATCCAATCACTGTACACCAGGAACTATTTGCATACACTTCTTCTTATTACATGAAGTTTTTTTGGGGCATTTTTTCCCCCATCTACGATTTCTAGGATTATAGGTATTTTCAAATTATAGGTAGTCAGTAGGAGTTTTACAGGAGGGCATGCAAATGCAATGTACAGTAATCGTACTACAGAGGGAAGCCTAACTACCCCTGCTCAAGAAGTGCCAGCTCTCTTGAGTTGAAAGCTTAATCCAGCTTTCTTGAAAATATGTTGTAAATAAAACTTATAGATCTACATATTTATTTAAGGGGAGCAGTATTAGTATCCCTTTCTCTGAACAACGTTTGTTACCACGGAGCCTGACGGCTCACAGATACACCGATGATTTTTTCTCTTTCAGAGAGAATAGTGGGTTCTCCTCAACATTTAGGGAATAACGATAAACTCATTGCGGTTGTATTATTCACAATCGTTTCTATTTTTTGTATTATTCTTATAGGGTAAAGATATGTCAGTAACTTCTGAAGTCTTCTTGACCGTACTGAAAGTGAACGATAATGTTGAAGAGCTGGCTGCGACCAAAGAAATTCTAAACAAAGAGTTGACTATTCTGGTAAGCCTTGTTTATCTTGTTTTAGATCTCAGTGATGTTGATTACAAACCACCATCTATGATTCAAATCTCTTAATTGATGAATAGCGAAAGTAGTTAAATAAGAAAAATAGTTTAAAGTGATTCTATTCTAGAGTAACTAATGGAAAAAGTAATATTCTAAAATGAAATTATGCTAAATCGAAATTACTGAAGCTAGAAACAGTACATTTGGGCCAGTCGGTTTCTTTTGTAACGTGCTCTCACTAAGAAAGAATTTTTTCAATTTACACTCATAAATGTCATAGGAGCTCTCAAGCTATGTAACGAAAAATAATTTGAGTGACTTATAATATATTAGATGGAAATGAATATTATGCGGATTTCAGGGATTGTGCTTTCAAATAGTGTAACTTAACTCTTCTTAAAACTTATTACTTCAAACGCACAATTAGCGACAGCTCATCTTGTGGAAAAAATGAGAAAGCAATAAAGTTGAGTAAAACGCTAAAAAACTTAATCTACCAATAGTAAGTTGATATTTCGACCAGAAAAATGCTTGACACACACACATAAAAACCAGCACAAAGTTTTTTTCTACCCAGGCCGTGCGAAGTGCGATCAAATCATCTCCAAGAAAAATGTATGCACTTGCTTTTTGGTCACTTTTTCGCTTTTTGACCTTATATAAATTGTAATTGAGGTTGAAAAAAATGCTTTATTTAAAATCCTTCCTCCAAGATGAAGCAGCATAGTTATTAAATTCTTGTCATTAACCAATTACGGCTTAACTATACAAAAGTTGAAAGACAGATTTAGTGCAAATTTTATCATTTGACTCAAATTGACAAACTGTTTAGTTTAGCCCGTCTCTGACCATATAAAAGGCTAAATTGAAGTGTGTGAGGGAATTCAAGCTCTACTAAACATGCAGTTAACCTGGTGGTCCTTCCCACTCTGTCTTAACTCCACGCGCACAAACATTGTGCTTCTGGCAGTGTAGAATTATGACTGTTGCAAGTGTTGATATCGTCAACTATATGCTTCTGATTACAAACAGCCGGTGCACTCCTCTGGACTTAAAATTCAACATGTTGTTGCTCCATTGCGGGTCACATGTTACGCGCGCTTTTACTTTGTGTTACCTACCTCTGTATTTTTCATATAATATAATGCAGTTCCGAAGTTTAAAATTTGTGTAGGCCAGCGCACTCACACACACACAGGGATAGGACCAATAAACTATTTGAACTAAGCTAAAGTAACGATAGCCAATCTTACCATTAATCAGAATAGATTCACTGGATAAATTCTTTAATAAATTATATTATGTATTTAACATCAACTACGGCAGGGCCGCAGATGAGAAAACTCGCAGGTCAGCAAGAGGCAACACAAGTTTTTCAAAACAGTTAGACCTTGTCTCACTTCCAGCAAGTTGAGACTCAGAATAACAAAATAATAAATAAAATCCTTTTACAAATAAAATACCAGATGTAAACATAAACATAGCAACTATTTCCACTGCTCTGTTACATTTGTTTATGTTACAAAATTGTGCATTTCATAATCTCTTCATTTAAAAAAACAAAAAAAATATATGTACATAAAATGATGCAGTTTATAATGAGGCAATATGAAAGACCTCAAATGCAGCAAAAGAGATTTATAGATACTTCGACTTCAGATTATCTGCCACTTTTCAGGAACAAACCTTCTTAAATAACGCTTAACTTGGTTTGCAAGCGAAATATACCTAGAGTTTGTCGCTTTTGCGATGAAGATAAAAAGACAGTTTCTAGCTTATATTTCATCACCTCTTTCTTCCTATCATATTTTTTACAGAGGTCCCGCGATGCAGGTGGAGAATCCGAGACTTTGATCAAACAGCAGCTATCTTCTTTAAATTATCTTGCAAAACTTGTAACAAATCAAATTGCTAGGTTACAGTCTGGAGCCGATCCAGGTAACTAGTTATGTATAATTGTAACCTACTGATCCGAGATCAGAATGTGAATACAAATGCGTTGCCATCTTACATTTTCAGGTCCAGATTATTCAAGGTTGTTGTTAGGTTCCTCAAAATTATTCCAACTCCCTTTAGATGTTTTATTAAAGAATAACATGGCGCTTTCACACTTCATGGATCATATGACGTCGGTCGGAGCACAATCGTACCTTTTCTTCTATTTAAACATTGAAGGTCAGTAAATCTCGAGAATAAATCAAAGTAAATAAGAGAATAACTTAAAATAAAAAATAATAGAATTCTTCAAAAGAGCACTTTTAAGAGAATTTGAAGAAGTTAATGTAGATTCTTTTTCATTTATTGTCAATATTTGTCGAGGTTAATTGTTTTAGGGCACTTTTAGAGGAAAAGTGGAAATAACTTTCCTAGAAACAATCATTTCTATTACCCGTACTTTAACGTAAATTAGCCTCTTTTTAACTTAATTACTTCAATTTTTTTATATTTACGTATTTAATAGAAGGCTATGAACTTGCGTTTCGTTTATAACTTTTTCTGTGTAAATTTCTTGTATGAAGAATGCAGGGGTATATCAGATATTTCACAGAATTTTATGGAATTATCACTTATAGAATTCCAGTACGAATAAATTCGCTTTATTAGTAGTTCTAATCTGATGATTTTCACATGTATGAACTATCTTTTAGAACTCACTCTGTTGTTTGAATTCAACTTACTTATATTCAACAATACTTAACAACTTTAACTCTAATGAAGAAGGTAATGTAGATAGATACGGAAATCTCAAAGTTGTGAATAATCTCTTTAGTAAAATAATACTTCCAATTTTCTTAAGACTCTCTCTTTTAGCTACTCATTCAACCCTCCTTTATTACATAGAAAACAGGGCCATTTGTCCTCAATCCTCAATTCACTAGCAACTTATAAAATAGTTACAGAGACTGAAACAGTTAAATCATATCCGAAGGGGCAGTTGCATTGCTGCCTACTTCAGTCTATAGTGTATCGAGAACAGAAATTTGAGGTTCAACCTTCGGTACTGCAAACCATCTTGATAAACTAGTTTGTTCTTGTAAATTTTCAAATAGTCACAGGCCTGCAAACGTGGCATGATAAATCATTCCAAGAATTGCAGATATTTGTTGCTAACCAGATAGCCTTCATTCTCAATAATTTTGAAGTAAGTATGTGACAATATGTAAAAATTCTATTATTATATTGAAAATCGGGTCGACCTTACTTTACGGAGACTATCGACCTGAGGAGTAGGATCACTTTCAGGGTTATAAGTATTTGTAATATATTTTACATTATGCATGTTTGCCTTATTGGTTGGTGTGTTTGTTTTCTGTCCTTACAGTTGAGGTACTGTGAAGTCACACAACCACGAAAGTAATATGCGTAATGTTAAACATATTAAAATTGATCATAAGTAATATGAGAACATCCCGAGTCTCTAAGTTGAAATCTTGGCATTAATACAAATAAAAGTTTTAACTGAAATCGGGAGTAATCATTCTTCCCTTTGGATTAATCTATCAATCACAAAAATGATAAACAATACTCTGCTATAATCAACCTATTAAGGAAGGAGATTTAGTCTTGCCAACCTTATTTGCTTGGAAGCAAGGGTAGCGACATGCTATCTCGGAGATAATGTTGTAACATCGAAAATTCTAAAGGCATTTTTCTTCAAGTTAAAACTTATAAGATAACAACGGCTAAAACTCGTGCCACTCTCGTACTTGTACCGTCTAGCGTTCGCTGTTTGATAGCTAGTCACAACATTACTAATAGTAAGTGGTCATAATTTTTTCTAAAGTAAGTGCTTAGCTAGTCTCTCTGGACAGAGATTAAAGAAAAAATTGTACGTCTCGGCAGGTCGACTTGCAACACTTCCGGTGAATGTAGTTGTTTTAGAGCAGTCATCAGCTGCACGTCTTGGTGCTGCATTCTCTACTTCAAAAATTACCAAATTCAGTAATTCATTGCCTTACATTTATTTGTCAAAAATAATTAAATAAAGGTTGGAGAGCCTCAACTGAACAGCAGTTAGCTGATATGGTTCAGACATCTTTAGAGAAATCAGAAGTACTTCTTGCTGAGCATTATAGTGCTGCTAAACAAACTCTTGAGAGAATTAGAGAAGCAGCTCACAGCATATTTGAGCAATATCTTACAGAAAAGGTTTCTTTTTTGTTATTATTATTATTTTTCTAATTAATACTTACTACACTTCTAAGATGATGCTTTATCTGTTCAGTCATCCTGTAAGCTGGACATAGATGAGGTAGTGGTCAAAAGGCTTCTTTATAGAATAAAAACAGAGAAACCAAATGAAACGTGGTTTGATGAAGCTCAAGCTTGTGTTTTCGAAAAAATGCAGGTAACATAATTCCTACTTATTACTTTTCTGGATCCTGTCAAAATGTTTGTTTATTTTCCCAGCTGCCCATTACTGAACTGCTTCCTGAAATTTTTGCTTGTTCGTGACTTAAGTGATTTTCATCCTCTGCAAGTTGAATTTCTTAAATCAATGTCCGCTTTCGGTTTGCCTTTCCGTTTAATTTCCAACACAAATATTATTCATTATTTCTAAAAATATTTTAACGCCTACAGTTGTAGGCAACAGTTGTTGCAGCCTGCTCTGATGCTGTTCACATCTTTGAAACACTACTGAAATAATAATATGAGAAACTCCTACTAATGTACGGTTGTAATCACCTTTCGTTATTAGATAATAACGGCAACTGGACAGGAAATCCGCCGAGATAAAGACAGAAAACGAATAAAAGAACGTATTATGGAGGGGTCCTTATTTATGTAAATGATCTCACAAAATTCAAGTTCAAAGTTCTTACTAAATTATAAGACAATATTTGCTACAGACAGACGATCGTTGTCTTTATGGATTTAGAAATTCACCTGCTTATGTCAAATTATTATCTGAGCTGCACCTTCTGCGCGGTGACAGTGGTATAGATGAGGCTGCACTGGTACTGGCTTCAGGGCTAGCAGAAGATGATGACGACTCAGCTTCCTTAGATGAAGTCAGTCTTAATTCTGACACGGCCTCGCTTCCTGAATTTGTTATTTCGCATAATAGTAAGTGGTATTTCACTTAGCTATATCCAAATATATTAGACTTTCTTTTTGCCCGGACTTATTGTAAGTTACTTTTTCTAAATTCAATTAAAAAATTTAGAAAACATTCTTCTTTTAAGGTTCTACCGAAACTGATAATGGAAGCGGTGGCAGTCCAAGCAATCTACCAGACACTAAACCTATTGGCCCGTTTATCTTGTATGCAGAAATCATAGAAACAGGTTAATATTCATTTTCATTTCCCGGTAAGTATATTATAAACTTTTTCTAACTGCAGAATTTGATTGGTTAAATCTCATCAATGTGGGTCTCATCCTCATACGACTTATGTTTAACGCATTGTGACGTTTTAGAGGGTTTCTAAACATATTTATAATCGGTTCCAATAATGTTTTTACTTTTTTGCGATCATCCTTGCCAGAGTACTACTATTTGGCAACAGTGACATTCTGCTTCCATCAAGTACGTTTAAATAGTCGTTTAAATTCCTCAGGAAAAAAATAAATTAATTTCACTTTGTAATTCTTTCAAATAAATCCGTTCAGCGGTTATCCGTATCTTCTAATAAACTAACGCATAACTGCTGAATGCTTTAATGCACAGACTTATTTTATAGCACAAACTTAAGTGGCTTACTTGAAAACCTATTTTACCCCCATTGACAAGCAGAGGTCACCACAGAAGTGACAATAAATTAACATAAAGTGGGTGTACCGTTCACCAAATTTTGTCCCAAATCCATACGACACTGCTACATATCTTAACTCTCCTACTATCCTCTAACCTTCTACCACAAGAATATCAAACACAAAATAACAAGTTGCCCTGTTTTTCGAGTTGCTACTCGTCAGTTCTTCATCTAGATACACCATTAGCAACCTCCAAATAGCAAAGACGCTATCTTTCTTTTTCAGGAATTGACTCTACTTTAGTACCCAGTGAAACGAAAAATATTTACCTTTTTCCTGAAAATATCTTGCTAATGTCCTTAACACTTGTAAGTCTATTAAGAGACCCTTTATGGGGACGTTAAAGAACATCATTCTACTAAAGCCCCGCCTCCATCAGCAGCAAGGTAGGACGGTGCGCTACCGAAAGATGCCCCAAGATTACAGAGTTTACTGACTTTAGAAGCACACTGTCTGAGCAAATAGAAACTCCTGATCAATATCTTCGCGGACCTTTTCTAGTAAATTGGAAGCTAACGATATTTCATACATAATTCTGTATTATGGGAAACAAAACCCAGTGTATATTAAGCTATTCATTTCAATCTGATTCTAATTTATATTACCAAAAGATCTTGATAACCGATTAAATAATGAATTTTAAGAATACCTGATTATCGCTTACATGAAATTGCTTCCTTTTTTCTGTAGTCTTATAGAATTAAAAAAATATTATCGTTTGTAGGTTTGGTACATGAAAAGGGCAAAACCTTTGGGGTGTACGCTGTAACCATATCAAAGAAGTATGAATCAGGACAAAGAGAAAGCTGGCATATTTACAGAAGATATTCAGATTTCCATGAGCTACACCGAAAAATTAAGGAAAAAGTAATCCACACAAATATACATAAAATATATTTATAAGTGGATAACTTGTTCTCTCCACTTTCTTCATAATACGGGTTATACTTGAATTTACAGTTTCCTGAACTATCAAAACTTCCATTTCCTGCAAAAAAGACCTTTCACAATATGGAGAGGAAAACATTGGAAAGACGTATGATCTGTTTGAACTCCTACATTAAATCATTGACTCAGCCGGCAATGCTTACTTCTAAACCGGGACTTCTTCCTCTTCTACTGACATTTTTCAGTCCTTCTGGCTATAGAGCATCCACTCACTTATCAGCAACGGTACGCTAACTTTAAAGTCAAATCAGTGTTCGTGTTTGTTTTGTATTTTTTTTTTGTATTTTTTTCTATTATTGCGGTTATGATCTTAATTATTTTTTTTGTTCTGACCAGTTGGACTCATTATTAAGAATGTCGATGCAGGCTGTGAGAACAGTGCCAGATTCTGTGCTGAGTTCTGTGGATGGAATGGTGGACGGTTTAAGTAGAGTTCTACAAGTCAGAACTGCCACAACAGCTAAAGATAGTATTACTAGAGAGGGACCAGAAACTTTGAAAGTGGGTGCTTCCTTAGACACAGAAGTATGTGGCGATATAATTAAGTTTCCTTTAACGCCTACAACTTCATTTAGAATCACTTCAATTTTTAAATTGTAGACTGCTGATAATATACCAATGCGAATTCTTCTGCTATTGATGACAGAAGTATTTGAATTGAAATCATCATCGCAGTGGTTACGCCGCAGACTTGTGATAATTTTAAGACAAGTGGTGCGAACAATGTTTGGTGACATTGTCAACAGAAGAATACTCGATTATGTCTCCTTGCTAACCAGTCCAAACAAAGTTGCCACTTACCTTTCTGCTTTCAAGTAAGTCAAATGCTATTTTCTGTGAACAAATTGATGTTTAATTAGTGTTTGTTTATTGAATATAATTTTAGAGATGCTTACTGGCCAAATGGAATGCCAAGTGAACCAACGCAATCCAGAGATCAGGCAACCAAGATGAGAACCAGGGTTGCGGCCAAGGCAGCACTTCTCTCTAGCTTATCAGGTACATATTTTTTTTTTACCTTGAATGAGAACATTAAATAATAATATTTAGCAAATCACTAGGCCTTAGATTATTATAACTATTAATTATGTTTAATCGGCAATGTGCAGAGAAAACGTTTCGGATGTCATTAGTGCCCTTTAACAGAAGTTAAAGCCGTCATTTAGTGCTAACAGTTAACAAATATAATTTCTCTTGTAAAAGAACATTATGCATGCGCTTCCAAAGAAGAATAATGACCTTAACACGTGCACTTGCGAAATATGGAGGAATAGTTGGATACCGAAAAATGGCATTTTTGGTTGTATAAGAAAGAAATTTGAGAAAAAGTCGTATTTCTGTTTTCTGAAACTACAAGTTGGAATTTCATCACTTATTTGTTTCTGATGGACCTACTAGAAACTCAGACTTTTTCTCCCAAAATCTAAATAGAATTTGCTCCAAATTGCCTTGAACTATCCAGCTTTGATATGAGGTTTATTGAAAAGTAACGCTCGGCTACAAACCTGAAAAAGTTATAACAACATGAGGCATTGAACTTCTTATCCTGATGAATGTAACAACTACTGGTATAGATCGAAACAAGGATTTTTAGATCAAATGCAGGGGAAAAAATCGATTTTTTTGTTGTTCCTTTTGTATCTCAGCTTTTATTAATCAGTGTTTCTTCCGACCGGTTCAGATTATCATCCACCGCTTGTAGAAGAGAAGTAGACTTTCACTTACGTAGTTCATATAGAATGTTGTCCAGACTTAGTATCATCCGATTTGTTTAGGATCTTGGCGTACTTAAGGTAAATATTCCAATTGGAACTAGAGTGTATGTTTCATTCAGAATTCCAAATCCATGAAAAGTCATTGGCGAGAGGGCCGACCAACAACAAGCAGAAAGTTAGCTTCATCCACTGCAGGCTATTTTTTTCAACATATTCAAAATTCATCAAAGTTATTTTTTTAAAAATGGGTCTTCTAAACACATTTTTATTTGAGATTGGTTTCTGATATATATTTTTTGGCATCCTGAACTTAGCAGAAGGCCGTGTAATATTATAAATAAATAAAAGATCGAAAGTGGGTCATTACTCATTTAATTTTCAAGCTGTATTCTCTTTCTATTTATGTACATACTAGTAAATTTACTTTAAATTATAATTACTTTTTCATCTTTATAGACGATATTAAACATATATTGGGAAGCGAAACTACATTAACAGGCATTTTGTCAGTGTTTGGCCTGCTACAAGTTACTCGTCTAAATACAAGGCTTATCTGCGTGCTCATGGAGGGCGCTTTGTCCAACCTTTTTGCTGGTTCCGCCCAAGTCATACGCCGATTGCATTGTAAGTCTCATCGCATAGAAGAGGCAAGATCGCCATATAATTCGCTTCCAACAGTTTTAAAACCTTCAACACCATAAAAAGGAAAGATTATGTAATGTTTATGAGTGTAATTTCTTGGCATAATTACAGTTGATACGGTTGGTTTAAGTACAGCATTCAATGCTTTTACCTATTTTCTTCTCTAGAGTTTTGAGAAGTTTAATGATGTGAGAACTGAAACTATCAAATTAATTTTTTATGAATCCAAATTAATAGTATTTGCAGCTATTTATTCAAAGTGATTGTTTTTAAATAAATTTATTCTTTTGCTAGCAAATTATTACTGTTCCAGCGTATTTGCAAGCAGTTGTTACTTTCTTCCAGTTTATATCTTAAACAAGTAAATGTAGTTTAATCCGCAATGCAGATTTTATCCTCCTTAGCACGCCTGTTTTTTTATTTATTTATTTGTTTTATCCTTGACCGGTTTCCGACTTCTATCATTAGAGGTTGTTTAATCAGGTTGGTGTAGAGAATTTGACTTTACCTATGTTTTCATCAAGGAGAAATATTGTGACTAGAGAGGAAATATTTCTTACCGTACAGTTGCTACATTTTTCTTTACCTCATATCGCAATATTCCACGCTTGCAAAATAAGAATTTTCACTCAAAAAGCTACAGTTGGTTCAGCTTCGAGGGTGTGAATGTTGTTATAAAAAAAAAGGAATGATAAAATGAAACTCATTACTATGAATTCCTTTATTCTATAAGAATTCAAAAAATAAAATTGTCTTAAAATTCAAAGGTATATCAAAATCAATGTGCAAAAAATATAGTTAAATCATAATTAAACTTACATTTGTTTGTTAAAATTATTACATCTTAAATACAAAAATAGATATTTAATAACATTCTTTTTGGACGGACGAATTGTTTGTTGTTCAGAAGACGATCAATACCTTTTATTTATATAAATATAAATATGTTTGTAACATTAAATTGTTTTTATTACAATGAAGCCCAAAACAAACAAATAATTACATTTTAATGGTGCAGTATTTATAAAATAAAAACTAGGATTATAATTGTACTACTTAAACCATGTTACATAAATTTAGTAAATATATGCAATTGAATAAAATTGAATTATTGTTTGATGCTGTAATTCGCTTTTAATGAGAGCCATTGAAATGTACTAATTAAATTTGTATCTAGTTATGTTTTCGAACCAATTTCTAAATTTATTTGATATTAAAAAAAAAATTCATTTGATTAACCTTACTTTTGGGAGACAGATCTTAAGGGCATGGAAATTTCTTAAATGACACTAGTCTGAAGAAGCACTAACGGGTTAAAATCATTCTTCCCTACGTTTATATTATGAATTTCGTCTTGTTTGTGCTTTCCACAGCTAAGGGTCTCTTCAGTATGTTATCAAATCATGTTTTTTAAAACGCGTTCTTTTAATGTTTTACTAATAGTTTCACTCATAATTATTATTATGGCACTTACGGCATTTTTGTGAATTTGAAATATTTTGAGAATAGTATAAAAAACTGAATGTACACAACAAATTTTGACTCATCTTTCAGTAAAGATCTATCATATTATTAACATATTTGTGTGAAAATAAGAATATACATTTTCTGTCTTAAGCATACGATACTCGTTGTTCGTATGCATGATCTTCCCAATCTGTGCGCCTTTCGTATGCTGTATGTCTCAACTTACACAATTTAGCTCCAAATCTTAAGATCAACATAATAACAACAGCAATGAACAGTACCAGACATGCTAGAGGAGGCCAAAATACTTGGATCCCCATTGTAATTGATAAAAAAGCTTATAGATCACTCTCTCTTTTTTGCAATTCTAGATATTCTTTAGAACCAGATTTATCCGTGCGTCTTTCTTGAGATATGATGCCCAGATCTTCTTCTTCAGCAGTCCCATACACTTCGTAAGCTGGTGTTTTTGCAAATGTTTCCTCCAATTCAGTCAGATCTAATGGTGGCTGCCTATAAGGAGTTTTCGTCCAAATTGGTAATATCCACCGATTACCTAGAAGGAAATAAGTATCATTTAATTTGTAAGAGGTGAAATATAGTTTACAAAGAGCATTTTCTCTGAACAAAAAGGATATTTTATTACATTAAATGCTATTTTGCCTTCTGCATGATAGTCTACGATTATAGAGTTTTCACAGGGAATATAAATTTAAGGTCTTCTAAGTGAAAGTGGTGATCAGTTTGCTGGTTTCTAACTTTTCATTTTTACATTCCTACATTACAGTATTATCGTTTTTAACATTTATATTAACTCTACGATAAGGAAATAAAATTCTTAACAGCAGTTATAAAAAATTAAAAAATACATTTACCACATTGAGATGGTTGGCTAACGGTTGAAATGCAACCTAAAATAAAAATTGCTGCTGAAAGGGAACCCTATCTGCGATTGAAAACTGTTTTGATATAGAAATTTATTATATTTCTAAACTTTTTCAAAGCAATGAAAGTGAGGTATTTTGTAAAAGGTTATAAAACTACGAGAGTAGCTATTTCAATAACTTGAGGGTTCGATTGTGTACTATAACGAGTTTTCGTTTATTCTTTTTTGTTCACATTACTTTTAATTAGATAAATTTATAGCAGCCTACAATAAGTTCAACTTCACGGTATATATCTAATTATATATCTCCCTAACAAAAACTTACAGTTTAAAATGTTAAGTATAAGGGTTGATTAAACGCCAAAAGGTACACAAATCAGCAAGTATCTAACATTTCATTAATTCTTCATTAATATTTAAGTAATTTTACTGCATTAATTTTCATTAATATTTTTTAGAATTTATTAGATGTCACAGACCCTTATGCTGGCCATTTTCGTCTACAAAATATATGTTCAAGTAGCTCTGTAGATTGACTGTAATATCTAGTTATTTATAATAATCAAACTGTTAATTACAGGTTAAAAAGAAAAACGTTATAAAAAATATAAACGTTAAAAAAATTATGAGGCTAAAAAATTCAAATCCTTTTTTAAAAAATGCTTACACCAACATACATCAATGATTTTGTTTATTTTATTTATTTATTTTTATTTTTAAATAAAAATCGTCGGTTTAAGTTCATTCTTCGATTAAAGTAATTGTTATTTTATGAAGTAGTCAAACGTTTATAACAACAGGTAATAATTATCGCAAATAATACAGTTTTCTTCAATTACATTCTCAATCTAGGTGTTCTTCCCACTATGTTTATGTATGTAATATAAAATAAATAAGATATGCATATTTTTAGGACAGCTAATTATTCCAGTATTTTACTATAAGTAAAATTAGGGGGATTAAATTAAATTACAATTGAGAAATCAATAATTGTTGAAAGAATAATCTACTTGTTATTAACTGTGTGTTATTTGTGCTCACGAATATTTCGGTAAGACGAATTCAAGACAGTAGCCGACTCTAACTTTGTCTTTTTCTACTTTAACATGCATGTACGTATATGTGATTTATCATAATTATATCAAAAAAATATTATAAATGAACTGGCCAGCATAAGGGTCTGTGACATCTAATAAATTCTAAAAAATATTAATGAAAATTAATGCAGTAAAATTACTTAAATATTAATGAAGAATTAATGAAATGTTAGATACTTGCTGATTTGTGTACCTTTTGGCGTTTAATCAACCCTTATACTTAACATTTTAAACTGTAAGTTTTTGTTAGGGAGATTTTTGTACCTTTTGGATAAATTTTCCTTTTTGTCTATTTTACAAAGTTACATATCTGCTTTACAGATTTTTTTAAATTTGGAATAAGCAATTCTACCATTATAAACTGATAAGGTGTTAAGTCGGAACCGTAACTACCACTGGAGAGATCTTTTTAAAGAATGATTATAATTGCGGTCCTCAAAACCATCCTCAATAACAATTTTTCTGAAAAAGCGTTTTGAATAACATAGGAAGGTATTTGTACGTAAATAGCAAAATTAAACTGCGATTTCAGTACTTCCTTTTAGGAGGAGTAAGAAAAATAAACTACGATTGCAGTACTTCTCCCTAAAAGGCAAAGAGGCAAAGATTTTTTAATCGAATGACAATTCATTGATTTAAATCGGTTCACTCATTGATAATTTAAACGATTGCAGTACTTCCTCTTAGTAGGAGCATGAGAATCGGCAAGGTAGAGGAGCTTTAACCACTTATTCGAGCTGAATTTTATCAAAATCGGACTAAGCGTTATGGAAATATTGGTAATAATAGTTTTAGATAGGGCCTTACTTGGGTCGGGCAAACTCCCCTCCTTATAAGTGCAAAACTGTACAAAATTTCGATTCGAATGACACTTCATTCATGAAAATCGGTTCACGTGTCGATAATGTGAAACGATTGCTATACTTCCCCTTAACAAGAGTAAGAGCTGATCGCTACTTTAATGTTACGTAGGGGTGCCCTAACCCTATCATCCTACCAAATTTTATCAAAATCGGGCCAAGGTTTACAAAGTAATTAGTAATAATAATTTTAGAGGGGCCCTTACATAAAGGGGGCTAACTCCTCTCCTATTCAATGTACAGCGCCGGGACCCCCAAAAGGCACATCTACATGAAATTCCGAATCGAATGAAACCTCATTCATGAAAATCAGTTCGCGCGTTTAGGCGCTACGTTGTTTACAAAAAGGTAACAACAACAACAACAACAAGAAGAACAAGAACAAGAACATTTTTTGAAAAAGCCGTTTTTGCTCATTTTCGGCAACTTTTTTCTCGAAACCTATTAGTTCTGGGTTGTTGCAAAAAAATTACAGTCATAAAGGAGGGTTTGCCCTTTATTTTAAAGAAAA
>NW_027411624.1:0-5000 GCF_049639745.1 Rhodnius prolixus
CCTAACCTAACCTAACCTAACCTAACTCTAACCTAACCTAACCTAACCTAACCTAACCTAACCTAACCTAACCTAACCTAACCTAACCTAACCTAACCTAACCTAACCTAACCTAACCTAACCTAACCTAACCTAACCTAACCTAACCTAACCTAACCTAACCTAACCTAACCTAACCTAACCTAACCTAACCTAACCTAACCTAACCTAACCTAACCTAACCTAACCTAACCTAACCTAACCTAACCTAACCTAACCTAACCTAACCTAACCTAACCTAACCTAACCTAACCTAACCTAACCTAACCTAACCTAACCTAACCTAACCTAACCTAACCTAACCTAACCTAACCTAACCTAACCTAACCTAACCTAACCTAACCTAACCTAACCTAACCTAACCTAACCTAACCTAACCTAACCTAACCTAACCTAACCTAACCTAACCTAACCTAACCTAACCTAACCTAACCTAACCTAACCTAACCTAACCTAACCTAACCTAACCTAACCTAACCTAACCTAACCTAACCTAACCTAACCTAACCTAACCTAACCTAACCTAACCTAACCTAACCTAACCTAACCTAACCTAACCTAACCTAACCTAACCTAACCTAACCTAACCTAACCTAACCTAACCTAACCTAACCTAACCTAACCTAACCTAACCTAACCTAACCTAACCTAACCTAACCTAACCTAACCTAACCTAACCTAACCTAACCTAACCTAACCTAACCTAACCTAACCTAACCTAACCTAACCTAACCTAACCTAACCTAACCTAACCTAACCTAACCTAACCTAACCTAACCTAACCTAACCTAACCTAACCTAACCTAACCTAACCTAACCTAACCTAACCTAACCTAACCTAACCTAACCTAACCTAACCTAACCTAACCTAACCTAACCTAACCTAACCTAACCTAACCTAACCTAACCTAACCTAACCTAACCTAACCTAACCTAACCTAACCTAACCTAACCTAACCTAACCTAACCTAACCTAACCTAACCTAACCTAACCTAACCTAACCTAACCTAACCTAACCTAACCTAACCTAACCTAACCTAACCTAACCTAACCTAACCTAACCTAACCTAACCTAACCTAACCTAACCTAACCTAACCTAACCTAACCTAACCTAACCTAACCTAACCTAACCTAACCTAACCTAACCTAACCTAACCTAACCTAACCTAACCTAACCTAACCTAACCTAACCTAACCTAACCTAACCTAACCTAACCTAACCTAACCTAACCTAACCTAACCTAACCTAACCTAACCTAACCTAACCTAACCTAACCTAACCTAACCTAACCTAACCTAACCTAACCTAACCTAACCTAACCTAACCTAACCTAACCTAACCTAACCTAACCTAACCTAACCTAACCTAACCTAACCTAACCTAACCTAACCTAACCTAACCTAACCTAACCTAACCTAACCTAACCTAACCTAACCTAACCTAACCTAACCTAACCTAACCTAACCTAACCTAACCTAACCTAACCTAACCTAACCTAACCTAACCTAACCTAACCTAACCTAACCTAACCTAACCTAACCTAACCTAACCTAACCTAACCTAACCTAACCTAACCTAACCTAACCTAACCTAACCTAACCTAACCTAACCTAACCTAACCTAACCTAACCTAACCTAACCTAACCTAACCTAACCTAACCTAACCTAACCTAACCTAACCTAACCTAACCTAACCTAACCTAACCTAACCTAACCTAACCTAACCTAACCTAACCTAACCTAACCTAACCTAACCTAACCTAACCTAACCTAACCTAACCTAACCTAACCTAACCTAACCTAACCTAACCTAACCTAACCTAACCTAACCTAACCTAACCTAACCTAACCTAACCTAACCTAACCTAACCTAACCTAACCTAACCTAACCTAACCTAACCTAACCTAACCTAACCTAACCTAACCTAACCTAACCTAACCTAACCTAACCTAACCTAACCTAACCTAACCTAACCTAACCTAACCTAACCTAACCTAACCTAACCTAACCTAACCTAACCTAACCTAACCTAACCTAACCTAACCTAACCTAACCTAACCTAACCTAACCTAACCTAACCTAACCTAACCTAACCTAACCTAACCTAACCTAACCTAACCTAACCTAACCTAACCTAACCTAACCTAACCTAACCTAACCTAACCTAACCTAACCTAACCTAACCTAACCTAACCTAACCTAACCTAACCTAACCTAACCTAACCTAACCTAACCTAACCTAACCTAACCTAACCTAACCTAACCTAACCTAACCTAACCTAACCTAACCTAACCTAACCTAACCTAACCTAACCTAACCTAACCTAACCTAACCTAACCTAACCTAACCTAACCTAACCTAACCTAACCTAACCTAACCTAACCTAACCTAACCTAACCTAACCTAACCTAACCTAACCTAACCTAACCTAACCTAACCTAACCTAACCTAACCTAACCTAACCTAACCTAACCTAACCTAACCTAACCTAACCTAACCTAACCTAACCTAACCTAACCTAACCTAACCTAACCTAACCTAACCTAACCTAACCTAACCTAACCTAACCTAACCTAACCTAACCTAACCTAACCTAACCTAACCTAACCTAACCTAACCTAACCTAACCTAACCTAACCTAACCTAACCTAACCTAACCTAACCTAACCTAACCTAACCTAACCTAACCTAACCTAACCTAACCTAACCTAACCTAACCTAACCTAACCTAACCTAACCTAACCTAACCTAACCTAACCTAACCTAACCTAACCTAACCTAACCTAACCTAACCTAACCTAACCTAACCTAACCTAACCTAACCTAACCTAACCTAACCTAACCTAACCTAACCTAACCTAACCTAACCTAACCTAACCTAACCTAACCTAACCTAACCTAACCTAACCTAACCTAACCTAACCTAACCTAACCTAACCTAACCTAACCTAACCTAACCTAACCTAACCTAACCTAACCTAACCTAACCTAACCTAACCTAACCTAACCTAACCTAACCTAACCTAACCTAACCTAACCTAACCTAACCTAACCTAACCTAACCTAACCTAACCTAACCTAACCTAACCTAACCTAACCTAACCTAACCTAACCTAACCTAACCTAACCTAACCTAACCTAACCTAACCTAACCTAACCTAACCTAACCTAACCTAACCTAACCTAACCTAACCTAACCTAACCTAACCTAACCTAACCTAACCTAACCTAACCTAACCTAACCTAACCTAACCTAACCTAACCTAACCTAACCTAACCTAACCTAACCTAACCTAACCTAACCTAACCTAACCTAACCTAACCTAACCTAACCTAACCTAACCTAACCTAACCTAACCTAACCTAACCTAACCTAACCTAACCTAACCTAACCTAACCTAACCTAACCTAACCTAACCTAACCTAACCTAACCTAACCTAACCTAACCTAACCTAACCTAACCTAACCTAACCTAACCTAACCTAACCTAACCTAACCTAACCTAACCTAACCTAACCTAACCTAACCTAACCTAACCTAACCTAACCTAACCTAACCTAACCTAACCTAACCTAACCTAACCTAACCTAACCTAACCTAACCTAACCTAACCTAACCTAACCTAACCTAACCTAACCTAACCTAACCTAACCTAACCTAACCTAACCTAACCTAACCTAACCTAACCTAACCTAACCTAACCTAACCTAACCTAACCTAACCTAACCTAACCTAACCTAACCTAACCTAACCTAACCTAACCTAACCTAACCTAACCTAACCTAACCTAACCTAACCTAACCTAACCTAACCTAACCTAACCTAACCTAACCTAACCTAACCTAACCTAACCTAACCTAACCTAACCTAACCTAACCTAACCTAACCTAACCTAACCTAACCTAACCTAACCTAACCTAACCTAACCTAACCTAACCTAACCTAACCTAACCTAACCTAACCTAACCTAACCTAACCTAACCTAACCTAACCTAACCTAACCTAACCTAACCTAACCTAACCTAACCTAACCTAACCTAACCTAACCTAACCTAACCTAACCTAACCTAACCTAACCTAACCTAACCTAACCTAACCTAACCTAACCTAACCTAACCTAACCTAACCTAACCTAACCTAACCTAACCTAACCTAACCTAACCTAACCTAACCTAACCTAACCTAACCTAACCTAACCTAACCTAACCTAACCTAACCTAACCTAACCTAACCTAACCTAACCTAACCTAACCTAACCTAACCTAACCTAACCTAACCTAACCTAACCTAACCTAACCTAACCTAACCTAACCTAACCTAACCTAACCTAACCTAACCTAACCTAACCTAACCTAACCTAACCTAACCTAACCTAACCTAACCTAACCTAACCTAACCTAACCTAACCTAACCTAACCTAACCTAACCTAACCTAACCTAACCTAACCTAACCTAACCTAACCTAACCTAACCTAACCTAACCTAACCTAACCTAACCTAACCTAACCTAACCTAACCTAACCTAACCTAACCTAACCTAACCTAACCTAACCTAACCTAACCTAACCTAACCTAACCTAACCTAACCTAACCTAACCTAACCTAACCTAACCTAACCTAACCTAACCTAACCTAACCTAACCTAACCTAACCTAACCTAACCTAACCTAACCTAACCTAACCTAACCTAACCTAACCTAACCTAACCTAACCTAACCTAACCTAACCTAACCTAACCTAACCTAACCTAACCTAACCTAACCTAACCTAACCTAACCTAACCTAACCTAACCTAACCTAACCTAACCTAACCTAACCTAACCTAACCTAACCTAACCTAACCTAACCTAACCTAACCTAACCTAACCTAACCTAACCTAACCTAACCTAACCTAACCTAACCTAACCTAACCTAACCTAACCTAACCTAACCTAACCTAACCTAACCTAACCTA